>NW_012153174.1:7154009-7154458 GCF_000956105.1 Propithecus coquereli
AATAAAACTTTAAAAACATAAAAAAAAATCTTCCCTATGTCATTTGGTAAGTATTTATTGGAATAAACAAATAAATACATACGAATGAGGATTCTGAAAAATTCTCCAAAGCTTATAATTTGCTTTAACTCCAGCTCATCCTTCAAATTGAGAATGTTATAAATAAAACTTTAATGCTACTAGTCTAGGTTCTATCATAATGCTTTTTTAAAATAATTACTTCTATTATTGAAAATGAAAATTGAAAGTTTTTTTCAAAAGGAAAAAATGAAGTTTTTCTATTCATATTAGTGAGTTCTAGACCTGATGTTTCCATTTAAATATTTTTTAAGGGCCGGGCGCGGTGGCTCATGCCTGTAATCCTAGCACTCTGGGAGGCCGAGGCGGGTGGATCGCTCAAGATCAGGAGTTCCATAAAACCTAAAAGTAACAAAAATTCTGGGAGAAAA
>NW_012153174.1:7154508-7156715 GCF_000956105.1 Propithecus coquereli
AAAAAAAAAAAAAAAAAAAATTAAAGAATTTTGAGCCATACCTCTCACACACTAAACTAAAATTAACTTTAAAAGCCTCATAGAATCCAACATAAAACCTAAAAGTAACAAAAATTCTGGGAGAAAAATAGGAGAAAATCTTTGTGGCTTTGGGCTAGGCAAAGATATTTCATATACAATACACAAAGCATCATCCACAAATAAAAATAATCGATAAATTATACTATATCAAAATTAAAAGCACTTCTTCAAAGGACAGTGTTAAGAAAATGAAAAGACAAACCTCATAAAATATGTGTAAAATACATATCTAATAAAAGATTATGCAACACCACGTGCTGTCCTGAAGAAAGAAAAAGAAAAAAAAAAGAAAAAAGAAGGAAAAAAAAAGATTAGCATGTAGTACATATTTAGAAAACACTCAAAAGTCAATAACAAGAAAACAATCCAATTTTAAAATAAGCAAAAATAGGAAGAGATACTACACTTAAGAAGCTACAAGTTAGTTCAAATGAAATGACAATTTAAAAAGCAGCTATATGAATGGCAAATAAGCACATGAAAAGATATTAAGATCATTAGTCATTAGGGACATGCAAATTAAAACTACAATCAGATAACCTTGCACACCTATTACAATAGCTGAAATTGAAAAAGATGGCCCACCATCTGGTAAGAACGCGAAGGAACTGGTTCTCTCAGACATTGTTGGTGGAAATGTAAAATGGCACAACCACTTTAGAAACAGTTTGGTGTATGATCCAGACATTCTATTCCTCCGCATTTAACCACAAGAAAGGAAAGCATATGTCCATGCAAAGACTTGCACACAAATAATCATAGCAGCTTTCCTTGTGATAGACAAAAATTGTAAATAATGCAAATGCCTATCAACAGGTGAATGAAGAAACAAATATTGTTTAATGGAACACATACTCAATAAAAAGGAATGCATTTATACACATAATATGAATAAATCCAAAATTATTTATAATTTTAGTGGCTTTATTAATAATCACTAAAAACTGGAAACAACCTGAATGTAAATATTAACGGATGAACAAACTGTGGTTCATTCATCAGATGGAACATGACTCAGTAGAAAGGAATGAACTACCTGTAGAGGCAACAAATGCATGTGTATCTCAGAAGCATTATGCTAAGTAAGGAAGTCAGACTCAGTATGCTGTAAACCATATGGTTCAACGTATAGGAAATTCTGGAAAAGGTAAAACTACAGGAACAGAAACCAGATAAGTGGTTTCTAGGTCCTGGGATTTGGGGTAAGGGATTGATTACAAAGAGACTAGAGGCAACTTCTGATGTGACAGAAGTATTCTGTGCCTTTATTGTGGTGGTGGTTACATGACTGTATAAATTTGTCACAACTCAGTTGTATACCAGACACCTTTACTGGATGTAAGTCATACTTCAATAAACCCGTCTCTTTAGATAGAGGCTACCAGTGTTTACTGGAGAGACAGGGGCCTTAGCCAGGCCAGGGAAGCAGAGACTCTTTGAAAAGGGGGAGAATTGTCTTTTAAGAAATGGGGCTCCATGGGACAGGGCCAAGAGGTCACCAGGCACTGCAGGGCAGGGAGGCTGCGGAGGAGAAAGGCAGAATGAATGTCCAAGGCTGTTGGAGTATGAAAGGAGAGATCTGGAGACAATGCTACAACACACAAACGGTTCCTTACTGCGCTTCCTCAATTCGCAAGTAAGAATTCGTTTCTTGTAAAGGGATTTTACTCTGAATCTGGACTTATAAGATCACGATTACTTTTACAATTGACTTAGAGCAGTGCACGCTGCCAGGTTCTTCCACTAACGCGTACTGAAGGCTCAGCCTCAGGTAGATGACATCTTACACTATCTGTGACCTTGTGAAGGGCACAAATTAAACTGCGTTTGACCTTCCACACACACGCTACTCCATACCAATCACCACCAGAAAATGTACTTGAGCTTCCCCAGACATAAAATGAAAAACATGTTTATCTCACAGAGCAGTTATGACAATTTCTGGCTCTGGATTTAAGTTCACTGTGAATTAATTATTGTAATAATCTTTGTATAGTCAGAAGAAATTAAGAAATATTAGGTTTCGGCCGGGCACAGTGGTTCACGCCTGTAATCCTAGCACTCTGGGAGGCCAAGGCGGGCGGATTGTTTGAGCTCAGGAGTTTGAGACCAGCCTGAGCAAGAGC
>NW_012153174.1:7156790-7158081 GCF_000956105.1 Propithecus coquereli
ATAACAAAAAGTCTCAGCAAATTAAGGAATAAAAAGAACTTTCCCAAATTTACAAAAGGTATATACAAGAAATCTATAGCTAACATCATATTTAACAGTGCAGAACGCTTTCCCCTAAGATCTGGAACAAGGCAAGGATGTGTGCTCTCACTATTTCTATTCATCATCATACTGGAGGTGCTAGCTAGTGGAATAAGACAAGAAAAGAAATGAAAGGCACACAAATTGGAAAAGAAATAAAGTTGTCACCATTTGCAGATAAAAGGATTATCTACTGTTGGGATATAGAATTAAGAGACACAGAAAGTTTCAGGAGTGAAGCAGGAATAGCCTTGAAGTTTAAGATAGTTCCAGCTGCAAGTCATCTGCTGGGCTGGCATTTTTGATCAGTTTCTAGCCTTGGGCCCTAGGCCAAGCTCTGCCTTGCACAAGCTCCAGGGATGGCTTGCAGGCTTCAAGGTCGCACCACCTTGCAGACACCCCTGATCAGTGCAATGCCCTCCTTGTTGCTAAGCAGCTTCTGATGTGTGAACTAACACACCCACAGATTCCTTCAAGGCAAAGCCCTGAAAAACTCCTGAAACTTTCCATGCCTCTTAATTCTATATTGCAACAATCTACATAGAAAATACTAACAAAATCTACAAAACAGTTACTAAGGCTAGTAATTGAATTAATGGTTGCAGGATAAGAGGTCAATATTTTATAAAATTGATTTTATTAATATATTTTATCAATGGACAGTTAATTGAAATTAAAAAGTGGTACCATTTATATTACCACTAAAAAATTATATACTTAAATACAAATCTAACAAAACATGTCCAAGATCTGTATACTGAAAAATACAAAACATTGGTGAAAGAAATCAAGAAGGCCTAAATAAAAGACAAGATATGCTATGCACATGGTTGGAAGACTCAAGAGTGTGAAGCTGTCAATTCTCCCCAAACTTATCTATAGAATTCAACACAAACCCAACCAAAATCCCAGCAGGTTATTTTTAATAGAAACTGGCAAGCTGATTCTAAAATTTATAAAGAAAACAAAAGGAACTAGAATATCCAAAACAATTTTGAAGGATCAAAATTGAAGGACTCAAACTACCTGATTTACAGACTTACTACAAAGCTCCAGTAATCAAAACAGTACAATATTGACAAAAGGATAGACACATACGTCAATGGAACAGAAGAGTCCAGAGATAGATTCACACACATCTTACCAACTGATTTTTGCCAAAGTTGCAAAGGGATTGTTTTTTCAACAAATGATGCTAGAACAATTGGAC
>NW_012153174.1:7161375-7220133 GCF_000956105.1 Propithecus coquereli
TATATTTTTAGTTGTCCAGCTAATTTCTTTCTATTTTTAGTAGAGACGGGGTCTCGCTCTTGCTCAGGCTGCATTCTTACTTTTATACTTAAATTTCCAAGTGATGTGAACTCGAGGATAAGATAAAGCTACCATCTGCCAGGGCACTCTCTCCCCATTATCCTTGTAAATGGCACAAGGGCAACTGGATGCTAGCACCTTAGAGCCCTGTGTTGTTGCATAGTTAAAATGAACTTGAGTCTCTCTGCTACACAGCAATTTAAGATTACCTTTATCAAACAGAATGGATGGATGTTGTGGAACGTGCCTCTTTTGGCTGAGAATTATCTGCACGATTATAATATTAAGATCAGGATACAGCTGTATGTGACTAACCCCATGCTCACCAAGTAAGTAGTATCCGAGCATTATATGTCACCAGACATCTGTTTCCTGTTTTCATTCTTCCCTTTATCATTCTATCCCAGCTTCCTTTCACCTGTAGGCCACTAAGACAACCACAATTAAGGCAGTCTTGTGCACGACTGTCTTTTTCCTTCCATAACTGTTGTCAGGGTAGCTTAGTCATTCTCCTTGGAGGAAGAGGGGGAAACCAAGGGCCCCCAAAATCACATTTGGAGTGTGAAAGGCTGTTGCCTGTGCAGTCTACCTTCAGGTGACTAACTTCCTCCCTCATTTCCCATTAAGAACTTTTCCTGTTGAGGTAGTACCAGCCTCTCCGCAAGTACGATTGTGAACTGTAACACAAAAGGAAAACCTCCTGCAGCACAAATAAGGCAAGGCAACAACTTGCCTAGCGTGATGCCAGCGCATGTATCCAAAAAAAAAAAAAAAAAGGTACCTCTTGGGTTTATTTCCATACTTCACACCCGGATACAGAACAGGAAGTGTTTAAATTTAGGGAAGTTCATTTCTATGCAAATAAGTTGAGGTCAAAGACATTTTCCTCAGCCTAAGAGGATAACATCTTTATTATCAATGTATTACAACTAAAAGAGGCGTTAGAGGTCACTTTACACAGTCTTTGTATTTTACAAAGATTGCCACTGTATTTTATACTTTAAGAAAGGTAAAGTGACTTGTCTAATGGATTCCATTTTAAATGGCTTAAGAGTAAGGGAGCACAGTTTAATTACCCTAATAGAAAATACCCAGAGTCTTTAAAATACATTAGATATAATAAGCAAGTTCAAAACAGTATATATATAGTGTATCTCCTTTTGATTAAAAAAAAATACTAACAGTGGTTTAATTATGTTTGGGATGAAGGTCAGGGACAGGCAACAAAAGAATATGTCCTTTGGCTTTTTACTTTTCACATTCAGTACGTAATTTTTAAAACGAGCATGAACTGCTTGTATAATGATCAAAGGTTTTTTTCCCAGCAGTCATTTAACAAGAAGAACAAGGATTCTAAGGGGGAGACGGGGAGGATGGGAGGGGTAAAAACCTACCTCCAGGGTGCAATGAACACCCTTTGGGTGATGGGCACACTAAAAGTCCCAACTTAAGCATTATAAAAGGTATCCATGTAACAAAAACATTTGTACCTCCTTAATATTTTGAAATAAAAAATAAAGAAAATGGATTCTACTCACTGTAACAGTTAATAAAGACATTCTTTGTGCCTTTACCTGGGCACTTCAGTTTGTAACCTTCTTACATTCTATCATCTCTCTCTCTCCATATATTAATATTATATTCAAATATAACTTTTAAAACATTTAACATAGGAAGCATAAGATGGCTTTATTGCTAAAACGTTCATAAAAAGCAGGTACAGAAAATAGTAAATGCCTCCTCAGATAGTTCCCAGTGCTTTGTTCTTCAAACACATTTTGTTATGCCAAGATTGATAAATTAACCACCTTATTGACTATTATATGTAACTTACTGAAACCAGCATTCCAGATGGTAGATACAGAATTAAAGAATTCTGTACTTTTCCTGTTTGTCTGATGTAAGTCAATTAACCTCAAAGCTGAGGTTTCAATACCAAAATAGGTATCGATTCCCTTGTTGATTGTCCAACGTATCCACTCTTTCAGCCATGATGATAGAATTGTTCAGCTCAGAAGATAAGCTGTCAAAGACGTCAGGCCACCTTCAGAAGTTCTGGCCAATGGGATGTAAACATGAGTTTTGCATGGCAACTTCTTCCTAAGGAACTTTCCTTAGGAAAAGCTGGCTTGCTTCTTGGTGACATCTATTTGGATCATGAAAATGAGCATCTTACTCTAGGGATGGGAGAAGTAAACAGGGTGAAGCCTAGAGCTCTGAGGCTTTTGGAACAGAGCCAGCAACCAGCCCTGGCAGATCTTAACGCTTCGTCTGTGAGAGAAAAATAAATCTTATCTCATTCAAGCACCTATCAATGGAGCCAAAACTAATCCCAACACACCCACTCTGTCACTTGGAGGTCTCTGAAAAATAAAAACATGTTTTTAAATCTTTGCCTATCCTCTGACATTCATAGGATTTCATAAACTATCACAGAATATAATCCCAGTCATTGGGTAAGCACAGTCACTCATGGGGGGAAAAAAAAAAGAATATAATCCCAGTCATGATGCTTTATAACTTCTACATTTTAAGGAATAGTTTACTAATAAGTCAAACTACATAATCCTAGATAAAAATTGAAATATACTCTTGGTACATGTATTACTTTATAAATTGAATCTCAGGTCAACAATATATGAGGTACATAAGTTAAAAAACAAAGACTGCATTGTTTAGGTTTTTAAATTTTTTTATTTTAAAAAAACAGATAGCCAGGAATCATTTCATTTCTACTGTGGAAGAATTACTATGAATTATTCATGATCAATCTTTAATCACTCAAGGTAAATTAAGCTTTCATATGATTTGGATATAAAATGTCTTTCAAAAGCCAAATAACCTTACTAACTGTTGAATCTTTTACATTTAACTGGGTTTAATTTTCATATTACCAATTGTTCTCACTGCTTATATAATCATAGAAAAATTTTTTCAAAATCATTTAAAATGACTGAGAGACAAAGGTCTCCAATGTCTGGGATAGAAACTGTATCAATTAGAACACTTACCTTTCAAGAAAAAATGTTAATGGCTTGATCATTACTGCCTACCTTTATCACAGAGTTGAGAAAATGAATTCACTGCAATTTTTGTTTCTCTCTCCTTCAATGTTGCTAGCAAATATACTACTAGGAAGCTATTCACTAGCCTTCAACCTTAAGCTTACATTCCTGCCCTTACTCTCCGGGAGTTGAGGGCTTACCATCTTGACACCAAATAGCAGAGCTTCTCTGAGGATGCTGATAAAGAGGCGCCACCAACTCATTAGCATCTGCTCTCATCTTAGCAGAGTAGGCCTCCAAATCAACCCCATACCAAGCGTACACTCATTCTGATTTGCAGTAAGAAAACAACGCCCAGGTGAAAAGATTATGAAAAAATAGACTAGAGATATTCTAAAATAGTTGTAATTTTTCTTCAACAGACCACCAGAGGAGTTTGTATCTTTGAGACAGAACCCACACAGACTCAGTTCCTCGAGGCAGTCCTTGCTTCCTAAAGTTTTATTTTACTTTTAAATGAAAATTAAAGAGATAAGATTACATTGAAAATTAACATCAACATTTGGAGAATTATACATTAGGAAAATGCAATCAGAAATATGTATCTTTCAGTCCCTTTTCCGGCATTCTTTAACACCTTTGCTTTCTAGGATGGGAATTCATGAGCTATAATACTTGAGAAGATTCTCATCTGTAGGTTTTAGGATTTTCTTATCTGCCATGTTCACCACCCATCCTGGAGCAAGACCAAAGAAAATCTGCCTTGGATCCTTTCGAGAACTGAGCATCTTGAAGAGTTCATCTTTAGTGATATCAGGTAAAATATAACCATACTTCTTGGCGAGTTCAAGTCTTGCTTCAGGAAATTTGGCAGGATCTGCCAGGTAACCACGATTCTTTGCATCGGTGTAATATGGTACCAGTGCTTCAGGTGGAAGCATTCGTTTTGGAATGGGTTGTCCACGAAGAAAGAATGGAATAGGTTTGCACAGGATTTCTACAAAAAATTTGTAAATAAAAAAAGGAGAGATGCAAACATTAGTTCTATACATAATGACTGTGCTACAGATTTTCTTTTAATTATTAATGTTTAAATATTACTGAGATGAGAACCTAATTCCAAGAATTTATTTGTTAAATAGGCTTAAGTAAGCAAATGGAAATCCTTCATTTTCAATAGTCTCAGTATTTTTTTTTTTTTTTTTTGAGACAGAGTCTCACTCTGTTGCCCAGGCTAGAGTGCCATGGCGTCAGCCTAGCTCACAGCAACCTCAAACTCCTGGGCTCAAGCGATCCTTCTGCCTCAGCCTCCCGAGTAGCTGGGACTACAGGCATGCACCACCATGCTCAGCTAATTTTTTCTATATATTTTTAGTTGTCCGATTAATTTCTTTCTATTTTTAGTAGAGACGGGGTCTTGCTCTTGCTCAGGCTGGTCTTGAACTCTGAGCTCAAACAATCTGCTCGCTTCGGCCTTCCAGAGTGTTAGGATTACAGGCGTGAGCCACTGCGCCTGGCCAATAGTCTGAGTCTTAAAATGCAAAATTACTCCCCTGGGTTACCAATGATTAGTGAATTTTTAAACACAGTTAACACTGTACTTAAGCCCTAGATTTAAAAAAACAAAAAATAAAACATTTTTATAACATTGTCTGTAGTGTATTAGAACAAGATGAGCCCCACTGGCCACACCACTAATAGGAAAACCTAAAACAGAAAACCGAGATGTCCAAATACAAGTCAAAGAGCATGGACTTTTTTTTTTTTGAGGCAGTTTTGCTGTTGTCCAGGCATTGCTATGACCATAGCTCACTGCAACCTCCAACTCCTGGGCTCAAGTGATCCTCCTGCCTCAGCCTCCCAAGTAGCTAATTTTTTTTTTAATTTTTGTAGCAACAGAGGTCTCGCTATGTTCCCCAGGTTGGTCTCAAACTCCTGGCCTCAAGTAATCTTCTGGCCTCCCAAAGTCCTGGGATTACAGGTATGGGCCACTGCACCTGGTCCATGAAGACTTTTTAAAATCCTCATCTGGATCTTATTTGTTTAGAAATTAGGAAGAAGCACTAAGATTTCTTGAAAACCAATGTTACTAAAATGAATTCTCTTAATTAAAGAATAAGCAAAGAAATCTTACATGAAACCACTAACAAAGGAATGCTCCATAATCCCAGTTCTGTTTTTAAATTTTTTAAAGTATCTGCAAACATGTGTTCCAAAGGTCAGATAGTGAAAAAAGGCCTGTGCATAAAATATTGCAGATGCCACAGGGCCTTTAGATAATTTAGAAAACAATTACGCAAATAAACAAATAGATAATTACGTGAATACAATGACATCCTACTCATCTTGCTTTAGCAATGCAACTTTGACCAAAGTGGGAAACAAAAAACAGGTCACATAAATCAAAACAGTATTAAAGAACTTACCGAGAACCTTAAAATAATACTATGTACATCACAAGGCAGTTACAAAGTTTACCAGATTTAATCCATGTAATCCACCCCTACACATACAGTACTTGGTATCCAATGAGGTATATGTTCACCCACCAACGTGTAAGCTCTGTAAAGGAAGGGACTTCTAGACCAGGCGTGACAGCTCACACCTGTAATCCCAGCACTTTGGGAGCCTAAGGTGAGAAGACTGAGGCCAGGAGTTGGAGACCAGCCTGGAGACCTAGCAAGACCCCGTCTTTACAAAAAAATTTAAAATTAGCCAGGCGAGGTGATGCACTCCTGTAGTCCTAGCTACTTAGGAGGCTGAGGTGGGAGGATCGCATAAACCCAGGAGTTGGAGGCCACTAAACTCTAGCCTGGGCAACAGAGTAAGACCCAGTCTCAAAAAAAAAAAGAAAAAAAAAAGGGACTTCATACTCTCATGCTATCATCTCTCTATCATCTAGAACAGCATCTAGTAAACACTAGCCACTGACTAAACGTTTGCTGAATGAAAGAATCTGACAGTTGTTTTTTTACAGCTCTAATATATCACATTATCCAGCAGTATCCCAACACAGGGTGAATGAGAAATGGCAACTAGGAGGTACTCCAGGCAGGCCACCACAGACACAGGAACCGGAAGCTGCTAAGGCTCAAGATCAAGAATTCGACATGCTTCACCTACGACAGAGGGTAATTACATAGTGGATGTTCTTTACTCATCAAGAAATTATCTTTAAAATACAGGTCAGAAAGAAGTTTGTATAACACTTTAGATGAGCTATCCCCCCACCAGAGTTTTTAAGGGAATTAGTGTATAAAGACTCACAGTACAGTGGAATAACCTAGCACTCTGGGAGGTCGAGGCGGGAGGATTGCTTGAGCTCAGGAGTTTGAGACCAGCCTGAGCAAGAGAGAGACCCCATCTCTACTAAAAACAGAAAAAATTAGCTGGGCAACTAAAAATAGAAAAAATTAGCCAGGCGTAGTGGTGCACACCTGTAGTCCCAGCTACTCGGGAGGCTGGGGCAGGAGGATCACTTGAGCCCAGGAGTTTGAGGTTGCTGTGAGCTAGGCTCACGCCATGGCACTCTAGCCCGGGCAACAAAGCGATACTCTTGTCTGAAAAACAAAACAAAACAAACAAACAAAGAAAAGGCAGCAAAGCATAAAAAGAAAATACAGTTTATTCTAAACTTTTAAAAATTTAACTGAATAAACATCCTTCCATAGGGATCACAAAAAGGAGAAAACTCTTCTTACTCTTAAAATGGCCCTAGCAGCAAAGGTAGGAAAATGTGCATTAAAAATTTTTCCCATAACTTGGAAAACTAAAGTATAATCAAGTAAATTATTCAGAGACAAAATTACTACCAAATTATAAACCTATGATTAGCTTTGTTTCATTGCTTATCTAATGAAAGCCTCCTACGCCAACTGCAGAGGGGTCCCAAGGGCCAAGCACAAGTATCTTGAGGCTGATGACACCTCCTTCCCAACACTCCAGCTGATAACCTCACATGGCATCTGTCTCGTGAACAAGCACCACCACCAACACATTCTACTAATGCCTGAAAGCCCTCCAAAATGTTTGTGACCATTTTAAAGAAAAATACTCATTTTCTTATTTGTGGCAGCTCACCCTAAAAACTATGAGCGATGGACCAAATAAGAAAAGAAGCTCATCTATAATAAACAAGAGGGAAATAAGAATTATGTTGGTGAATATGTATCTTCTGAGTGCAGTGGTGTCATAAAACTCCTGGGCTTAAGTGATCCTCCTGCCTCAGCCTCCCAAGTAGCTGGCACTATAGGCATGAGCCACCACATGCAGCTAATTTTTCTATTTTTTGTAGAGAGGGGGTCTTGCTCTTGCTTAGGCTGGTCTTGAACTCCTAAGCTCAAGCAATCCTCCTGCCTCGTCCTCCCAGAGTGCTAGGATTACAGGCATGAGCCACCATGCCCGCCTGGTGAATGTTCTTATAAATCTTTCAATTATGAGGAAAATGAAAAGGTAGTTATTTGTTTTGATCTCTTTACATACTGAAGATATGAATGCTTCCCTTCTTCCCTTTTATATAGTGATTTTAAAAGAATTGTCTTTTAATTTCACAATTTGGTCAGCAAACATTTAACTCCCATTTGAATGCAAAAGCACCAAAGAATCCCTTTGTAACAGCATTTAGTCAACAAGCTACACTTGGTTTTCATCCTTGAAATTGTAAAAATTCAGTTCATTCATTCCACAAATTTTAAGTGAGCTTCTACTAGATATCAGGCACTGCTCTGTATGCTGGGGATACAGCAGTAGTGAACAAAAGGTCCCCATCATCAGGATAGATGGGAGAGAAGGAGAACTAAAGGTGAGAGAGAAATGAAATCATACTCTGTCAGCTAGTGACAGCTGCCAAGTGCAGACACAATGTAGGGCACGGGGACAGGAGGTGACTTGAGTGCATGTGCACGTGTGTGCGTGCATGCACTTTTATTTAGAAAGATTTCCTTAATAAGCAGAAACCTGGAAGAGTGGGGCCCAGAGCCATGGAGACTCTAGGCAGAGGAGCCTCTAGGCAGACGCTGAAGGAGTGAGGGGCTCAGCATGTGGAGGCAGCCAGAGCAGGCGGCCAGTGAGGCCAAGCAAGCAGGGCAGGTGCAGGCGGTGGTGCAGATCACACCCAGCCTCGGAGGGAGGAGTTGCACGGATGCCACTGGAGGTGTGGTGCAGAGGAGGGACGGTCCACGCTTTAAAAAGAACCCCGTTTGGTGCAGCTCCATTGCAGGCGGGAGCAGCAGCAGAGGCCACACAGAAGGCACTACAGCCATCCAGGTGAGAAGATGGTGGCCTGGACCAGACTGGCAGCAGCTGGAGAAGCAGCTGGATTGTGGGCAGAGTCTGAAGACAGAATTCATAGGCTTTTTTAGGGCATGACAGGAGTTCAGAGGACTCCGAATGTTGGATGGAGCTGTCATTTATTTAGGCAGGGAAGATGGCAGTAAGAGCAGGCTGAGGTGAAAGAGAACAGAGTTGTTCAGACACACTCAAGTTTGAGATCCCTACCAGACATTCAAGGGGAGATGTCGGTCTGGGGTCCAGGGGAGACACTGAGAGTCACTTTTGCCCTTGGTACATCTGTCGGCTACATGCTCAATTCTTTATATAAATAACCCACCTGGCAGATGCAGATCCAACAACTACTACCAACACTTGTTATTCACACGCCGTTAAAAAGTAATAGCTAATATGAGACAGAGAAAGAAGAAAATGACCACAGAACAAGCTTACCCAGACTTCTTGGATCATAGAAGGCTGTGGTAACAACACCACCATTTTTTTCAATTGCAGCAATAGCTAGTTCTGAAGCCAACTGTACTTCAATGTTAATTTTTGCCTTAAAGGTATCAGCACCCTGTAAAATGTCAAAACAGTTCACTGGTAATTAGCCCGGCAAAAAGTAAATTAATTAAGGCAAGCTTCCTTTTTAAACTGTGTTTTTCCCTCCAAAGTGCCTACAATGTAACAATACAGTAGGCCCTCTCTCTGCAGGTTCCCTACCCATGGATTCAACCAACTTGGATGAAAAATTTGGGGCGGGGGGACAATAAAAAATAACAATACAGAAAAGAAATAAAAAATAACACAAATTTTTAAAAAATATAGTGGCACAACTATTGACATAGCATTTATATTATATTAGGTATTATAAGTAATCTAGAGATGATTTAAAGTACATGGGAGAAGGTACGCAGGTTATATGCAAATACTACACCATCTTACATCAGGGACTTGAGTATCTGCGAATTTTATGGGGCAGGGGTGGGAGGTGTCCCTGGAATCAATCCCCCTTGGATACTGAAGGAGAGAAGACTGTAATTCCTATTTTTAAATATCTCTGCTTTGAGGCCCTAGCAAATTTTTTTTATATTTTATTTAGGCCACCCCATATTTCCATTCTATGTATTTAGTAGACACCTATGTAAGAACCCGTTCCTGGTACTTCATTTACAGTAGATTGTCTAATCCTCAGAACAACTCTATGACAGGATCATTGCTATACAAACTTCATAGATTGAGACACTGAAGCACAGAGAAGGTAAGTAATTTGCCCAAGATCACAAAGCTAGGACTCTAACCCAGGGACTGTAGTCATAGCATCTGTGTTCTTTACCACAGTATGCTACAGATAAAAACTAATCTTCCTTATCACTAAGTAAGCAAGAGGCCAGGAGAAGGTTTTAGAGGGGAATACATGGGCTGGAGCAGGTGGAAGAACAGAATATCTGACAACAATCTGAGCTTTGGAGGCGTTGGACCACCCTAGGGAAAAAGGCAGAAGACAACAGAAATTCACTTTTGCATTTGCCACTGACTTTATTACAGTCTCTAAGTTGAAAACAAAAAAAGGCTACCTTTCCCTAGAATGTACAACACTAGAAAATGAAGTTCTGAACTTTTAAAAGTTGTGTTTTTGATGACATTAGTCAGGATATGCTATATATTTCTCTAATTTCAAAATAGATTCTGATAAAAATAAAAAGATGGCAGCATTACCATTCTGTGGCAATAGAAAGTTTTTGTGTGGTTGAAATAAACTGGCTCCCGATCTAGTTCCTTTTATTAATCATGAAATTTTCATATACTTCAAAAATATCCCATCAATTGTAAGATACATTTCTCACATTTTTTATATCTGATACTTGTGTGCTTTTATAATCAACATTGATTCAATAATATAGGGTCTTGCTACCTTATTTGTGATTTTTAAGCAATCCATACCTTGCTTAATCATCTCCCTATTCTTGGGCATTGGTGTCAGTTCCAGTATTATATATAGCATTTTTAGGAATGTCTTTATATCAGGTTTCTTTTATTTTGTTTTTCCTTGAGAACATACATTCTTAAATTGGTAAAATTTTTTTTGGTGCTTATTTGTTACAGCACCAAACTGGTAATTTTGTGATCAAAACTGCTGGGCCAAGCACGGCCCAATAAGCATGTCCTCATGCCTGTAATCCCAGCACTCTGGGAAGCCAATGCAAAAAGATCACTTAAGGCCAGAAGTTTGAGACCAGTCTGGGCAACATTGCAAGACCACATTTCTACAAAAAAATTTTAAAAAATTAGCCCAGCGTGGTGGCACATGCCTATAGTCCCAGCTACTCAGGAAGCTGAGGCAGGAGGATCGCTTGAGCCCAGGAGTTCAAAGATATACGGAGCTATGACCACGCCACTGCACTTCAGCCTGGGTTACAGGGAGGGAATCTGTCTCTAAAAATAAACATTAAAAACAAACAAACAAAAAAAAAAACCCTGTCTCATCATCCACTATTTACTGCAAATCTGTAATCCAAAAAAGTAAACCAATTTACAGAGTTGTAAATAATGTATAATTGCACTTATTCAACCACTGCTCTGGGGTAGAGATTTCAAGATTATTTTTGCTAGTTTAATAAACACACTTGTGAAGGATATTGGGATATGCTGTTTAAAGGCTGCTGAGGTCATGGATTTTTCCATGTTAAATTTTATGTATATTTCCTTATACACCCAGAGTAGAATACTGAGGCTTATCTTATATTTGGTGTTCTCTTTTCAAATTATTTTACTTAGAAAGCTTTTATCTATAAGGTTCACTCTTTCAAAGGAATACAAAAAGGTTTTCCATAAACGTATACTTCCCCCTGGTGGACACTAAGTTACCTATACAGCAATATCACTGACAAACAAGAAACAGTAATTAATTAACTATGTACAAAAAATTTGCTTATGAACCCCTCACCAATTCCTATAAAAATATAACTTCTTTACTGCAATTAGATTTGGATTTGATTCATCCCTTTCCTCCATAAATATTAACTGAGTGACTACGATGACTACAATATTTTCAATATTAAAAACAAAGCAATAAATCAAAGTACCTGCCCTCAAGAGAGCTTACATGCGAGTAAGGAAGACAATGAAAAGTAAATACATAACTTGTTTTTTTTCATTGGGGGGGTGGGGACAGGGTCTCTCTCTGTTGCTCAGGCTCTGGAGTGCGGTGGTGTCATCATAGTTCACAGCAACCTCAAATTTCTGGGCTCAAATGATCCTCCTGCCTTGGCCTCCCAAAGTATTAGAATTACAGGTGTGAGCCCCTGTGCCTGGCTTTAAATGTATAACTTGATAATACATGTCAGGTGTTCATACGTATTCGAAGAAAAACACTTTGGGTAAGGTAAAGCAGTCAGTGTGACTGTAGGGGCAGGGCACAGTCTGAGAAAACGCTGTCCTGATAGGTTGACATTTAAGCAGAAAACCAAAGAAAGGAAGGGAGTAACTGCACAGATACACAGAAGAGCATTCCAGGACAAGGAGACAGAGCTCTGCCATGACAGCATGCCAGCTTTCCGAAACCACAGCTGGGTATAACATGATCACCACCATATAATGCTTAGGGATACAAATGGGATAAAAATAAAAGTAGAGTGTTCATTACATGGAAATCAAAAATATCTTTCTATGTAACACCAAAAGATCTAACCCAGACTTACCTCCTCTACCAGCTGGACACCATAATCCCTTTTAAGTGGCTGGATGGTCACACCTCTCCCATTGACAAGCTGGGTTAAGTCAATAGGTTGAGTAGGATCAACTCGACCCAAGTCAATAAGATACTGCAGTCTACTGAGACTCAAAGGCTGATACTGGCGTCTGAAGCTATAAAACAAGAATTTAACAGTTGGAAAACTGTGTCTTCCTATAATTTCTCCAAATCAACTCAAAGCTTTGTCCTGTGTTTTCCTCCATCAATTTTGATGGTTTAACCAAATAAAACCCTCCTGAGTGCAACACAAACACATAATGTTACTTGATTTTGGGTAATAAAACAACATCAGTACTTCTTTTGTTCTAGTAAAAATAATTTGCCTCTCTAAGCATTTACTTCACTCATTTACACAAATACACAAATTTGTGAAAAGTTTAACCCGCTATCTGAATTATGCTTTAACACAGAGTTCAAAGTAATGACAGTAGTTATCATTTATTGGGTGACCATAGTGAGCCAGATTTTTATATGTACTGTATACTATTGCTAATCCTCTAAACAACCACAAGAGCAGGCACTATAATCTTCACTTTGCAGGTCTGAGTGCAATGTCTGGGTTTTTTTTTCTCCTACTATTCCAACCTAAGTTTCATTACCAAAAATATTCAGAGGTACAGGAGCAAAACTTCACTTCAAAGTAAATTTAAAATTTCTACCAAACTACTGTTTAGGTGATTCTCAACGGAAATTAGGGCCTTGTACTTTAAAAAGCAAGGAACCTTACCTATGTCCTTCATTAAACCCGTATTTTGGTATTCGAATGTAAAATGGAGTCTGGCCTCCCTCAAAGCCCAGGCGGGGCCGGGTTCCTCTCTGTCTTTCTCCTTTATGGCCTCTGCCACATTTTCTTCCTCTTCTTCGACCTCTTGGTCGTTTCTCCTGCAAGGAAAGGAGAGTTTGATGATATTCAAATGCATTTTAAAACAGTGCATTTCCCCTCTTCACTGTGTATCTTTTTGTTATGCCATTCATTCATCTAACCAACCTGTACTAGCTAACACTACTGAGGGCCAAGTACTGTCTCTATTTGCTCAAACATCCACTTAGCATCTTTGCCTCTGAAGACCTAGCTAATTCTTGAAACCAAAGTCCAAGTTGTGCTTCAAAGGCAAAAACATCCAAGGGTGGGATGGGGATAAGGTTTCTATGATGAGCTTAACTGGAAAAAAAAAAAATCCTAGAGTTAAACACCCACAACAAAGTCTCAATGATATTCAAGAAATTTTTTAAATTTTGGAATTAATTGTAAATATGTAATTGTTGCCCCTATACCTGTAATTTTATTTGAAGACTGACAGACAAAATCTTTTCCTTAATTTACTTCCTATCACGGCACGAAAGCAACGAATTGACAGTGTGCCATCAGTGTATTCAGTGAGTTGCAGAAGAGACAGATGCAATTTAGATCTTTCAATTCTGATCTTTCCGACGAATATAAAGATACACAGGGAAACCACTTCAATTTAAAATCCACTTTTCAACGACACAATCATTTTGTAGTTTCTGCGAGTCTGCTCCTCCACCCTAATTAACATTTTTATGCTTTTAAATATAAACCTTGTTACGAACCGGGAGCACGTGGGAAGATTTTCCTTTGTTGCAGTAAAGGACAACAGGGGCTTGGCAACCCTACGTTTATCCCAACACCCTTCTGCAAAGGGCAGTTCTCCAGAATCACGGGGAGTGCAGGGCCGCTTCCATCACCCGGGTTCCCAGAGTTTCCCCGCACCGCCACCAGCCATTTACCGGTTTCTTGGAGCCGGGATTCGGCTTCAAGTTGGCCAGGCTTACACGAGGCAGAGCCCGGAGCAGGTCCAGAGCCCTGGCCCTACCGCCCTGCAGCGGACCGGCCATGACACGCAAGAACAAGAGCGTCCAAGGGCGGCCAATGCTCTCTCGGAGGCCACGTGGTCTCAAGGCGCTGCTTTACGGCCGCGACCCCGCCCCTGTCGCGCTGCCGCCGGGCGCGCGGGAGCCTCGGACTCTGGCAGCGGCTTCGGAGTTTGCGCGCTAGTCTCGGTGTCGCCCTATCCACTTTTAGCTCTTTGGGGGATGTGATTGTGTTTTCCGAGATTGTGCTTTTTCCTGGAGCTCCCTTTTAGTATCCTGAACATAAAACATTCTCTTTCGCCACACAAGAGCTCGCACTGAAAACACTGTGCATTAAAGAATCTTCTTTGAGTCAGTGTTTGGCCTCGCATAATTGTGTTACAGACAACGTCTTGCGAGGCAGTGTCTTCTCGGAACCCAGAATGAGATAACGTGAGTGGTCAATCTTTAGTTTTTGAGCTTGCGCAATTATATACCGTGGGATACGAAAATAATACCCAGAGTGCAGCTATTAAAATGCCTGGCTAAAACCAAACTTTGAATAAGATTCAAAGTATGAATTTTCATCCGTGTGCATCTGTATTGTTTTGAGTGAATGAATCACTTAGTTACTAACTTCACTTACCATTAACGATACGCGCCATGCAGAGCGCCGGCCGCTGTGAGTTAGCCCTATTCTATTTACAGCCATTCTAGAGGTAGATGTTATTTCATTTTACAGACAGAGGAGGTAAGTAAGGCTTGGCAAGGTTGGGGAACTTGACCAAGGTGTCGAGACAAGCGGCAGGGCCAGGATTCAAGCTTACACTACCTCCTATTACAAAAGTATTTTTTATAATATAAATTGGATGTCTACATCACAACATACAGAAATATTTTTACTCCCAAAAGACCAGCTTCTCTATTTTCGTCTTGAGTTCAACGTAGAAAAGACTGTTTCTTTTAGTAATCTTTTGATATTTCACTGTTTTCTGGGGAGTTGTTCCTGCTAGCTCTTACTAGTAATTACAGATAGTGAAGGTTAGACAAGTTTTGGAGTGCAGCTGCTTCTGTGTTTAACTAAACCTTTTGGAAGTTACTTTAAATCAAGTGTAAGATAACTATGTAAAGAAAAAGTGGCATTCTTTAAGCAATATTTGTAAGCAAGACGCTGAACTCGTGAGAAATATGTATGGAGCAAATCAAACAGGATCTTGCTTCTATGTCGTTTGAAATCTAGAAGGGGAGACTTTCCAAAATTAAATGTGTTTTAGAAGTTATAAAAAGACCTGGCAAAGTGGCTCACGCCTGTAATCCCATCAATATGAGAGCCTGGGGCGGGAGGATTGCTCGAGGCCAAGAGTTTGAGACCAGCCCCACAAAAAAAATTTTAAATATTAGCTAGGATCGGGGTGGGGACACCTGTGGCCCTAGCTACTGGGAAGGCTAAGGCAGGAAGATTGCTTGAGCCAGGAGTTCCGGGTTACACTGAGCTATGATTAGGCCACTGCATTTCAGCCGGGTGACAGAGAAGGACCTGGTCTCTGAAAAAAAAAAAGTAGGCCTCTTCTATGGGAAAAATATAAATATATGAGTTCCGTAAAATGATATGAAAGTAAGATCCAGACTCTATTTAGAAATACAAATAGAATATAGAAAAAAATAGAAGCTAGTTCCTGCTCTTAATGATTTTTAGTTTTCATCTTTTTATTAGAACTTTTCTTTCTTTCTTTTTCTTTTCTTTTCTTTTTTTTTTTTTTTTGCTCTCTTATGTTCTTTTACATTCCTGCTTAATTTTTATTAGAACTTTCATACCTTTGGGAAAAAAATTGCAAAATATAATTGCAAACCTACCCTAATCTACAGAAACATGCACAATTTTTTCTCTACCTAGAATATCATTGATTGCATTAAGTAATGAACTTCTGATTGAATGTTAATACCAATAATGTTTTTTGTCATGGGAAAATTTTTTATTGAATAAATGAGATACAGGAAATACAAAATAATGTGCTGCACTTCTTGGAAGTAGTTGTGTGAGTTATGTAATGTTATTTGTGGGCATCAGTTAATAATAGAATAATAGTTTACAGTTAATTGTAGGAGATGTTTGTTTATCCCATTTCCAACATATTGATTAAGCATGTAAAACTGTCAAAATAATTTTATGAGTTTCATCTGTGTTGTAAGATTGTAAATTAAGGGTGTATGGTCCATAAATCAATAATCCTACCTTAAGTCTATGGAAGTTTTACATCATCATCCTCATAATTGTACAAGTAACATTTATGATACACCCACATGCTTAGAAAACTTATAATAAGAAAACATTTATCTCAACAACTATTTAAGGTCCATCCTGATTCCAGCCCCAGTTAATAGTGACTACTGAGTCATTACATAAAAAGAATGAAATGGACACCATAAAGATGATACAATCTGAAGTGCCTTGGGAAGGCCTCACACACTCCCAAGTAATCTTCCCCCATCCATATCAGTGCTTGATAGTCTGTTAACATAGATTAATTCCTCTGAGCTCATTATTTAAAAAAAAAAAAGAAAAAACCCAACAACATTCTCTGGGTGAGCAGAGAATGGGAGTGGGGAATGAAAATAAAAGGTAATAAATTCAACAGATAATGCTGGGTATGGTGGCTCTCACCTGTAATCTCAGCCTTTTGGGAGGCCAAGTCAGGAGAGTCACTTGAGGCCAGGAATTTGAGACCAGCCTGGGCAGCATAGCAAGACCCTGTCTCTACTAAAAAATTTAAAAGTTACACACCTTTAGTCCCAGCTGAGGCAGAAAGTTTGCTTGAGCTAAGAAGTTCGAGGTTACAATGAGCTATGATGGTGCCACTGCACTCCAGCTTAGGTGACAGAGAGACCCTGTCTTTTAAAAAAAGAAAGAAAAAATCATCAGATAAAGTGCTTTACACGAACCATAATAATCCTTAATAATGATATACTACAAAACGAAGAATTTGGTCAACTTAATCCTCTGTTTTTGAGCTTAAGAAACAAAAGAAAAACACATACATAACCTCCCTATCTCATCTTCCTAAATGAGGTAACACATTAAATAGTATCTTAGATCTTGGCAGGAATGTGAACAGGAAGAGGAAAGGAATTTCAGTTATGAGATTCTTACTGAATTTTACTAAGCGCCAAGAACAAGGCATTTTTACAATGGGACCAAGAATAGGCTAATTCTGTGATGATTGAAGTTGAGCAGAAGAGCAGGGAATCCTTTCAATATTAGGAGAAAACTAAAACAAGAGAAGGCTGTGAAGAGGGCATGGAAAGGGGCTGGAAATAAATGTCATCTTGATAAAATCGACCTAGGCTTATCCAGGGTTGGTCCCAACTTACAGGTCTTTATTCATATCTAAATAGGTTTTTGATTTAATTTTATGAAAGTATAGTAATGCTCACATGTTATTAAAAAAAGCAAATAGTACCGAGGCCTTATGAGAAGCAGTAGTTTCCTATCCCACTTTGAGTTTCATAAGCAATCATGTTTGACTTTCCGTTTTTGTTTCCTCTAGTGATTGCCTCCTTATTTACAAATTAATAAAATGTCTCCGTCACTAATTGTTTTATCAACTTTCAATGTATATTCACTTGTCTTATGATAGATGAAGATTTAGCTAATTTAAACTCTTCCTAGCATTTTAGTTCTCTCGTGGTAAACTTTGTAACTTAAATAATGTAATTTAAGTGCTTTAAAGGCCAGGCGCAGTGGCTCACGCCTGTAATCCTAGCACTCTGGAAGGCCGAGGTGGGTGGATTGCTTGAGATCAGGAGTTCGAGACCAGCCTGAGCAAGAGCAAGACCCCATCTCTACTATAAATAGAAAGAAATTAGCCAAACAACTAAAAACAGAAAAAATTAGCTGGGCACGGTGGCACATACCTGTAATCCCAGCTACCCGGGAGCCTGAGGCAAGAAGATCGCTAGAGCCCAAGAGTTTGAGGTTGCTGTGAGCTAGGCTGACGCCATGGCACTCTAGCCAGGGCAACAGAGCCAGACTCTGTCTCAAAAGAAAAAAAAAAAAAAGAAAAAAAGTGCTTTAAAAATCTACTTACTGGATTTTCAACCTTCAAAAACTTTTGTTAGCTGTATCTTTCCTTTAACATTGCCATGGACTATATTGTACCTATACATTTTAAATGATTGTTAGGTGTAAATATTATGCTCTACAACAATTCCTGTATTTGCTCTCTCGAGCAGTTTTCAGTATTTCCCTCTTCACTGGCTACAAAGAACTGGTATTAAAAATGGCAGGCTTTCTTTAAATTTATGATCAGAAATCTCAAATTGGCTCTCCTATTCCAGTATTTTTTTTTTTTTTACAGAGACAGGGTCTCCCTCTGTCACCAAGGCTGGATTGCAGTGGTGCAATCATAGCTCACTGCAGCCTTGAACTCCTGACCTCAAGCGGTCCTCCCATCTCAGCCTCCCAAGTAGCTAGGATTACAGGTGGGTGCCACCAGACCTGCTAATTTTTTTTTTTAGAGATGAGGGTCTCACTATGCTGCTCAGGTTGGTCTCAAACTCTGGCCTCAAGCAATCCTCCTGCCTCTGCTTTCCAAAGTGATGGGATGACACGTGTGAGCCACTGTGCCTGGCCCCTCCAGTATTATAAAACACACACCACTTTTTAACTCTTCAAGATGACTATTTAGTATCTTCTCTCTCCCTCAGCTAATAATTTCCCCTTATTCTTAAAAAAAAAAAGTAAGTCATGAGATGGAGCACTTCCTGGAACTCCTACCACTATATCTACAATCCTTCTTATAACTGCATTCATCCTCTACCATCCTATTAAAGTGAATGAAGTATTAAAGTGAAGGAAATAGCTTTTTTCTATTAAAGGTCAGTTTTCCTACGTGTGATGTGCACACCCAAACTTCTCACCTGCATAAAGATCCTGCTGTTTTGATCATCCCTTCTCTTTCCTGCATCAGCAATCTTTCCTCATGCAGGACAGTCTCATCAGCACATAGAAGTGCTGTAATAGGAGTTTGCTCTAATATCACTCATCTTAACAAAACAAAAACAGAAAACCACTTTTCTTTACCCATCATCCCTCCATAGCTTTCTAGCTATGCCCATTTCTCTCCTTACTTTCATAGCAAAACTCCTCAGAAGAGTTCTACGTAGGCTATCTTCTACATCCTCTTCTTTGAGTCACATGTTTTCCCATGTGTAACCTCCATATTGCCAAATCTGGCAAGAAATTTTTTGAGACAGAGTCTCACTCTTTTGCCCGGGCTAGAGTGAGTGCCGTGGCGTCATCCTAGCTCACAGCAACCTCAAACTCCTGGGCTCAAGCGATCCTCCTGCCTCAGCCTCCCGGTAGCTGGGACTACAGGCATGCGCCACCATGCCCGGCTAATTTTTTGTATATATTTTTAGTTGTCCAATTAATTTCTTTCTAATTTTAGTAGAGACGGGGTCTCGCTCTTGCTCAGGCTGGTTTCGAACTTCCTGAGCTCAAACAATCCGCCCACCTCGGCCTCCCAGAGAGCTAGGATTACAGGTGTGAGCCACCGCGCCCGGCCTGGCAAGAAATTCTTTGTTCTCTTAATCAAATTCTTAGCAGCACTCAAGGCAGTGGACCACTCTGTCCCTGAAATAGTTCCCTTCTTTGGTTTCTGGGACAGCCCACATTTCTGGTTTTCATCTTCCATCCCTGGCTGATCTTTCTCAGTTAACTTTTGCTGGCTCCTCCTGCAACTGCCTGACCTCTAAAGGTTAAAATTTATTTTTTTCAATGCAGACATTCTTCAAAAGTGACCACAAATGGCTTAAAAATTCTCAAATTTACATATGCAACCCAAAGCTTATATGTAGATATAGATATATCTCCAGATGATTAATCGATATCTTGACTAGGATGTCTTCTTAACATAGTCAAAAGGAAATTCTAGATTTCCAACTTTTTTCCACAATACTCCCCCAACTGTTCTTCCTTTATATTCCTTGTCTTATGGAAGGGCATCTCCATTTACCTAGCTATTAAAGCCAGAAACCAACCCTACCAGGGAGTAGGCAAGATAAACTAGTGGGCATACAAAAGGCAGCCTGTGCTCAGCCTTCAGGGTCTTCTTCCACTGGTGGAGACTGACTGGTTCTACCCTGTCTGGAACATATTTTCACTTTGTGTAGCTTCCTTCCTTACTTTCATTCTTTTATGTGATAAACTGTTTGTATAAAATTGCTCTGTGTCTGTGATCACTCCATCATCGGCTTGACTCGGTACCAGTACTCATTCTTGACTGGGACCCAGGGGACCAGGGAACATCCACACAGATGAACATAACAGGAGGATTGCTTGAGCCTTTGAATTAGACGCTCCAGTGAGCTATGATCATACCACTGCACTCCGGCCTGGGCGACAGAGTAAGATTCTGTTTTTATTTATTTTGTTTTTTGAGACAAGGTCTTCCTCTGTTGCCCAGGATAGAGCACAGTGGTGTCATTATAGCTCACAGCAACCTCAAACTCCTGGACTTGAGTGATCTGCCTCAGCCTCCCAAGAAGCTGGGAGTATAGGCACGAGCCACCACACCTGGCTAATTTTTCTACTTTTAGTAGAAATGGGGTGTTGCTCTTGCTCAGACTAGTCTTGAACTCCTAAGCTCAAGTGATCCTCCAGTCTTGGCCTCCCAGAGTGCTAGGATTACAGGCGTGAGCCACCGCACCCTGCCGAGATCCTATCTTTAAAAACAAAATATGAAAAGGAAAAAAAAAGAAGAAAATGGAATGCAGTCAAGCAATTCTTAGAGGGAAATTTATAGTATCAAATTCTTATATTAGAAAAAAAGAAAAATCTCAAATCAACAACCTAAACTTAAGCTAGAAAAGAAGCTAAAAAAGAAGAGAAAAACAAATCAAATGAGAAGATCAATAAAATTGATAAACCTCAAGCTGTAGCAGAATATCTTGCCAGTGAAACAAACATATAAGGAGTGAAAATTATATTTATTTTTTTTTAATTTAAAGTCTCTGGAAATTGTTTAATGGGAACAGAACAAAAAAATATTTATTCAAGAAAATCTAATCAATCTTTGTAAGAACAGGAAGAGTCTATGGCCTTTGAACTATGACCCACTCTCATACCACCCCTCCCTAACTCAGAGTCATATCCCCTTTACTTTACACAGCTATGCATGCGAAGACCAGGGTCTCTCTCATCTCTTAGATTCTAGTCTAAGGTGACAGTTTCTCCCTGGGAGGACTGGGCTTCCTTACCCTCCATTAGTCCCTACTTGCAGGGCGGACGCTCTACTCCAGTTTGTGGCAGGCTCAGAATATTGGGCCATGGTAGCCCTCACCCCAGCTTGCTCATAGGGTACAGGTTCCAAGCCAGGAGGAGTGTTGTGGACTGCATTATTCCTCCCTCAAAATTCATATGTTGAAGTCTTACCCCCTAGTAGCTCAGAATGTGACTGTATTTGGAGACAGGGTGTTTCATATGGTAATCACATTAAAATTAGGTCATTAGGGAGGGCCTAATCCAAGATAACTGGTGTCCTTATAAGAGGAGAAAATTTAGACACAGATCTGTGCATATGAAAGACCATGTGAAGAAACAAGGAAATAATGACCATCTACCAGTCAGGAGGAAGACTTCAGAAGAAACCAACCATGCCAACACCTTGAGCTCAGATCGTTCACCTACAGAATTATGAGAAAATACATTTCTGTTGTTTAAGCCCTCTGGTCTGTGATACTTTGTTATTGCACCCCTAGCAAACTAATACCAATTTTGATATCAGGAAGTGGGATGTTGCTATAACAAACCATAAAATGTGAAAGTGGCTTTGGAACTGGGTAGAAGCTAGAAGAGTTTTGAGGTGCATGATTAAAAAAGAAGCAGAACTTGAAGATGTGAAAAATTCTCAGCCTATTCATAAGAATGTAACCATTTTGTTTCACTGCCCACCCCCTTCTTCTTCGTTTCTTTCTATATACCCAATACCCTTTAAAACCTGAGTTCCCAAATCCCACTTTGGAAGAACAACCACAGATTTGTCTGTGGTTTTTGTTTTTCATGGGTGCGTCCTCAACTTTGGCTTAATAAACCTCCGTGATTGAGACCTTTACCTCAGTCACTTATTTTTGGTTGCCAATATACATGTAATGTAATATTATTTAACCTAAAAAAGAAGGAAATCCTGCCATTTAAGAGAAGGGCCTGGAGGGCATTATGTTAAGTGAAATAAACCAGACACAGAAAGACAAATACTGTATGATTCCACTTACATATGGAATCTAAGATACTCAAACTCATAGAAACAGAGAGTAGAATGGTGGGTCCCAGGGGCTGAGGGAAGCGGGAAGTGGGGAGGCGATGATTAAAGGGTACAAAGTTTTAGTTATGTTAGAAATGACCTGTAATGCTGTTAGGAAAATAGTCAGTCACTGCAAATTGTCTCTGCAAGGCACAATCTTTACTTCTGATCAGAAGGGCACCTAGCGGCAGCAAGAGCAGCCAGCCAGAGCACTACAGGGGAGTTCCTCCCCCTTTTATCCCTAACACGGATTTATGGCTGTGTCTCATCACATTGGCCGGGATTTCCACCGCACAATCTTGTTCTTACCCGATTGGTTAAGGTGTGTTGGTAAGACACAAAGGAAGAGGAGGTAGGGGGGCTCTTAGTGTAGTAAATATTTAAAGTTGGTGGGCTAGTCAGGCACAGTAAGGTGTATAGAAGTGTGTTACTTCCTGATACTTTGGCAGAAAAGATCAATCAAGGTTATCTCCCCCTACAGTTATGCAAGGTAAATAAGTTCTGGAGATCTACTATATGGCATAGTGCCTATAAGCTAACAATACTGTACTGTAAACTTAAAATTGCTAAGAGTGTAAGCGCACCCCAAAGGCCATTCAGACTATATCACCAGGCTAGCCAGGCTAGCTAAAGGGAAGCCATTTTGCCTCCAGTATGCTTTTGGCTTGTTCTATCTTAAAAGTTTAGAATTAACCTCCTTCTTGCTTATACAGGTGTCAGGCACAAGATTAGAAAATGACCTTGAAGAAAAACAGATCAAGACTCCAAATAGGCCAACAGCAGACTGCTGATGACAAGATTCACCAGACAACCTATTGTTTGCCAATAACCATGCCGACTTGAACAAAGTTTGCTTTCTACCACAAACCCCCTTCATCCTTTCCCTTTATGAGTTGCTCAGTAAGCAGAGAAAGATGAGATGGTCTTTGAGACAATAATCCACCATCTCCTCAGGCTGCCAGCACTGGAATAAACTACCTTTCCTCACTCGCCTCTCATGTTTGGTTTTTGGGTGGCAGGCAGCAGAACCCATGTGCTTGGCAACAAGAGGGTCTATCTTATGTTAAGTGTTCTTACCAAAATAAACAAAAACAAAAACCCCCACAATAATAATAATAATAAAGGGGATGGGAGGAAACTTTGGGAGGTGATGAGTACGTTTATGGTTTTGATGCTGGTGACAGTTTCAGGGGTGTATACTTGTCCCCAAACTCATGGAGATGTAGACATTAAATATGCACAGCTATTTATATGTCAATCATACCTCAATAAAATGGTTCAGAAAAAAGTTTTACCTATGTATACATTTTAAAATTTCTACTGTGAATATTTTTTTCTTTTATTACATATTCTAACCAGCTATTGTTTGTATCTAGAAAACCCATTCCTTTTGGATATTGATTTAGCAGTTGGCTATATTGCTAAATTTTCTTGTTAGTAATTTTTAAATAGCTTTTATTGAGTTTTCCTTTTGTTCAATCATACTATTTGAAATAATAATTTTGTCTTTTTTCAATTATTATATTTATTCCATTCCCTTACCTGGGAAAGAGAGAGAGAGAGATAATTTAATTAGAACAGTGAAGAAAGGCTCCTTGGAGGATGTAGGACTGGATGAATCTTGCAGGAATAGTATTAATAGCATAGATAGCTCAACTTGAGCTGTCCTACTGCTCACCAATATAGTGATTGGTGGCCCCTGAAATTCTACATATTACATCATAGAAAATTTCACAAGATAGTGATTTTGGAATATGTTATGTTCATAGTAAGAGCTAAAGATAGTTTTATTTTCTCTATTAACATCACAACAAAATAACTTAAAAGTCTGGCATAAATGTACACTAGTACATGAAATGTCCTATTATTATCATTTTCAATAAATCAAAAATTTAACATTTTTGAGAGCCCACAAATTTCTCACCATCCAAATCCAGAACAAGAATGATAAAAACAGTACGAATAAGACCCCAAATCCCTCTGCACTCTGGTTATTGTATCAATGAGAGTGTAGTTTGGTTTTTTTAAGCCTTTTGTTCACTAGCTTCCCTCCCAATCTCACCCTAAGTATTGTGTGCGGTATAGCCTTTGAGTTTCTTCATTTAATTGTAAACTTCCGAAGGTCAGGGCATTTTGGCTTTAAGTGTTTCTATCTCTTGTCCCCTCCCAGATCCTACCATGTATTAGATATGCAAGAAATTCCTTGAGTAAACTATATTTTAAACCGTAGAGCCTTCAGCGCAGAAAAGGGGCCATTTAATCTGCTTAAATCTATACTGTGGCATCAGTAAGTATTGTCTGTCAGTTTAGGGAAGTAGTGGATTCTTGGTGACAACTGAATATTTTCCTTTCCAACTAAAGTTTAAAGGAGAAGGGGAATTGACTCCAAATCCACACACTGGTTTAGCCCCAAATAGAAATATAGCAAAAGCTCGACTGGCCTCTCCCAGTCCAGCCCTTCTGACTTTTACAAATGAAGACACCTTGGCCAGAGGAACAAAGGCGCATCTGCGGTTCGGTACCGTTGGTCTGCGGTCTTTTCACTACAGTGCCGGCTAAGCGGACTCAGCCAGCACCCAGGGCCCGACCCCGACAGCGCCCTCCCCAGGCTGCGCGCCGATGGCGGGGCGGGAGAGCGCCGCGGGGCCGCCGTCCGGAGCAGGCGCGGGCCAGGGCCGGGAGGCGGAGAGAGGAGGTCGGCCCGCACAGCTCTCCCGCCGCAGCGGGCGCGGGCGGAGGGAGAAGCCCAGACATTGTGACGCGCGGGGGAGGGGCGGCGGGGGTGGCCCGGGCTCGCGGGGGCGCGCGGAGCCGGCGGAGGGCATCGCGGCGCCCCGTTGGCGCGCACGCGCCTGAGCGCGAGCCCGGTGGGGCGGGCCGGGACTCGCCGCTCGCACGCCCTTGGGCCGCGGCCGGACGACCGCTCTCCCTTCCGCTCCGTCAGTCGGCGGAGCCGTCGTATGTGCGGCAACATCATGTCTGCTCCGCTGCCTGCCGTCGTGCCTGCCGCCCGGAAAGCCACTGCTGCGGTGAGTGGCGGCGGCTGGGGCTCAGAGGGGCCTACCGGGCCCGCCGGCGACTGCCCCTCGCGTGGGGTGGGCGCTGCAGGCCGGTGGCGCCCGGGGTGGGTGCGGCGGCGGCGCGGGCCGGCCTGCGCAGTGTGGGGACCGCGCTGCGGTCGCGGCCGGGCCGCTGGGTCGGCACCCCAGGCCCTCTGCATTGCGGAGGGAGGGCGCCCCGGGACCCCGGCCCGGCCGGGAGGAATGGGCGCCGCCGCGTTGCAGCGCGTTTCTGCCTGGTTCGTGCATGAGGGGAATCTTGGTCCGCGAGAAAATCGCTTTATTGCCTTGCCCTGCCCTCTGTCTCTAAATGAAAGAAGTTTGAAGATTTAGTGTCTTACAAGATCAGAGGTGTCTCTCTGGGAAAATTGTGTATGAGAACTCAAACTTATGTTTGCCCCCGGAAGCTCCTTTTCGTGATGGAAAAATTCTACAGGATATGTGAGACTTCGTGGTTTGACTTGGAAGAGACAAACTATTTTTCCTAGAGTATGATAATTTGCACTTGAGACTGCCTAACTGGGACCTCTAAGGGCCAAAATCCCACGTTAATTACCTCAGGAACTAAAGGGAGAGAAGCCGATTCGTTTTTTGCCATTTAAAAAAGATCTGTAGAGATTAACTTGCTAAAGATAGTAATGTGTAATTCTCTTGTAGGTTTTAAGAACCTTCATTCCGTTTTCAACCTTAAGCAAAGCTAATGTGTAACAATTCTGTGTGAGCTTATTTAGACATTGTTTATTAATTTTTCCTCTTCTCTTCTAGGTGATTTTCCTTCATGGTCTGGGGGATACCGGGTAAGTACCATTATTATTAATAGTTACAGTAATGAAACGGGATCTTGCAACTCTGCTTACTAGGTCAAAGGTTTAATGTTTAAGGACATTAAAAATGTATTTAAAATGATTGCTAGTAATGTTTCTTACAGTGCAATAAGGTACAGTCTTTTTTGAAAATCTCCTGAATTTTCGCCTTATTATCTTGAATTTATCATTTTTCAACTCCTATTTCTGGAACATATTGAAATTGCAAATTCCTCATTAAATTGGTTTGGGTATTGGATACCAGAGTTTGGTGGAATGTTACTAGAGACAGTGTGCAATTGAGAGCTTTCCAGGGAAGGTAAAATTTCAAAACAGGTTGAGGAGAACTAGTTGATTTTGGTAAGAGAAGTAGTAGCAACATAAGGCATACCTACAGCATTCTGAATGAGGGATTAGGTGTTCCCTCAAAAGAGAAATCACTTGAAAGTCAGGGAGGCAACTCAAAGATTTATTTGGAGGCTTATCAGACACATTTTATTGTACTATAGCTATATGATTTATCTTTTACTCAGGCTTTTTACACATTGAGAGATTTTTGGTTTTTTATAATATTTAACTTAAATTGGGGATTATATGTTTGAAACTGAGGCAAAATATGAATGTTTAAAAATTGAAGAATTGGAGGAAAACTGAAGATAAGCAAATTTTGATAAAGTAGTAGAAAAGCCCTAAGTCTTCTTTAAAATGAGGCATTGGGCTAGATTATTAAAGTAGCTGAAACTACAGGTACATGCCACCATGACTGGCTAATTTTTAAAACTTCATTAGAGAAAACTTTGTTAGAGAGTCTCACTGTATTGCTCAGGCTGGTTTCAAACTCCTGGCCTCAAGTGATTTTATGCATACATATTTATGATAAGTTTAATTTACAAATTAGGTGCAGTAAGAGATTAACAACAGTAATAATAAAATAGAACAATTATAACAATATACTGTAATGGAAGTTATGTGAATGTGATCTCTCTCAACATATTGTACTGTACTCATCTATTTTTGGGTGGTGGTTGAATGTAGGTAACTAAAAACTTGGAAAGCAAAACTGGGGATAAGCAGGGAACTGTTGTATTTATTAAGATATAATTCACATACCAGGCCAGGCGCGGTGGCTCAGGCCCGTAATCCTAGCACTCTGGGAGGCCGAGGCAGGAGGATCACTCGAGGTCAGGAGTTCAGACCAGCCTGAGCAGGAGTGAGACCCCGTCTCTACTAAAAATAGAAAGAAATTAGCCAGACAACTAAAAATATGTAGAAAAAATTAGCTGGGCATGGTGGCACATGCCTGTAGTCCCAGCTACTTGGGAGGCTGAGGCAGTAGGATTGCTTGAGCCCAGGAGTTTGAGGTTGCTGTGAGCTAGGCTGACGCCATGGCATTCGAGCATGGGCAACAGAGCGAGACTCTGTCTCAAAAATATGTATATATATAGATAATTCACATACCAAAAAATTCACCCTTTTAAAATATATAATTCAGTAGTTTTTAGTATGTTCATGAAGTTGTGCAACCATCCCCACCACCCAAATTCCAGAATATTTTCAACATCCTAAAAAGAAACCTCACATGAATTAGCAGGCTACTCATGCCCCTCCCTGGCAACTACTAAACTCTGTTTCTATGGATTTGCTTATTCTGGGCATTTCATATAAATGGAATCGGACAATATTTGGTATTTTGCATCTGGCTTTTACTTAACTCAATGTTTTTCAGGCTCATCTATATTGTAACATTTATCATTACTGCTTTCCTTTTATTGCCAAATAATAATCCACATTTTTAGCCAGGCTTACACCTGTAGTCTCAGCTACTTGGGCCGCTGACGGAGGAGGATCCCTTGAGCCCAGGAGTTTGAGTCTAGCCTGGGCAACATAAGGAGACCCCATCACTTTAAAAAAATTCACATATAAAAAATTTATTCATCAGTTGATGAACATTTAGGTTGTTAGCAAGTTTCAGCTATTATGAATAATGCTACTCTGTACATTCATGTACAAGATTTTGCATGGACATGTTTTGCATTCTCTAGGAAATATACATATGTGTGGAATTGCTGGGTCAATGGTAACTCTATGTTTAACCCTTTGAAGATCTCCCAGATGGTTTTTGTAGTGGCTGCACCATTGTACATTTCTACCAGCAGTATATGAGGGTTCTGATTTCTCCCCTTCATTAATACTTGTTACTATCTTTTTGATTGTAGTCATACAATTGGGTGTGGAGTGGTATCTCATTGTCGTTTTCAGTTGCATTTCCTAATGCCTAATGATGTTGATTGAGCATCTTTTCATGTGCCTATTGGCCATTTGTAAATTTTTTTGGAGAAATATCTATTGAAATCCTTTGCCATTTTAACAATTGAGTTGTCTTTTGTTGGATTTGTAAGAATTCCTTATATATTCTAGACACTAGACTCTTATCAGATATATGATTTATAAATATTATCTTCTATTTTGTGGGGTGTGTTTTCAGCCTCTTTATAGTATGTTTTGAAGCACAACAGTTTTGAATCCTGATGAATTCCAATTTATCTTTTTTCCTTTGGTTACCTGTGCTTTTGGTGTTATAGCCAATAAATCATTCCCTCATCCAAGGTAATGAAATTTTACACTTTTTTTCTTCTAAGTGTTTTGTAAGTTTAGCTCTTAAATTTAGGTCTTTGATCTATTTTGGGTTAATTTTTATGTATGGTGTGAGGTAAGGGTCCAACTTCATTATTTTGCATGTGAATATGCAGTTATCTCATCTAGATTTGTTAGAAAGACTATTCTTTTCCTATTGAATTAATTGTCTTAGCACCTTTGTCAAAAATCAATTGACCATAACAGTAATGTACTTTCAGTCTAATCCATTGATCTGTATGTCTATCTTTATGCCAGTATCATATGGTCTTTATAATATAGCTTTGTCCTAAGTTTTGAAATTGGGAAGTGTTGAGTCCTCTCACTTTGTTTTTCTTTATCGAAATTGCTTTGGCTTTTCCAGGTTCCTTGCATTTCCATGTGAATTTTACTGTGCCAATTTTTGCAAAAAATTTAGGTGAGATTTTGACAAGAATTGCCGTGAATCTATAGATCTATTTGGGGATTATTGCCATCTTAACAATATTGTCTTCCAATTCATGAACACAGGATATACATGTATTTAGGTCTTTAATTTCATTTAATGATGTTTTGAAGTTTTAGTTTGCAAGTCTTTCACTTATTTCATTGAATTTATTCTTCTAAGTATTTTATTCTTTTGGATGCTATATTAAGTAGAATTTTTGTATCAATTTCATTTTTATATTATTCATTGCTGGCATACAGAAATACACCTTTTTTTGTATTGATCTTATATCCTGCAATCTTGCTGACCTCACTTATTACCTCTTAGGTTTTTTTTTTTTTTATTTCATAGGATTTTCTGTGTATAAGATTACAGGATGCTCATGAGAGACTTTTCCAGTCTGGATGCTTTTTTTGTCTTTTTCTTGCCAATTTCCCTGGCTAGAATGTCTAGTAAGGTGGTCTGTTACACTGATTGATTTTCTTTTCTTTTTTTTTTTTTTTGAGACAGAGTCTCACTCCGTTGTCCAGGCTAGAGTGCCGTGGCGTCAACCTAGCTCACGACAACCTCAAACTCCTAGGCTCAGGTGATCCTCCTGCCTCAGCCTCCCAAGTAGCTGGGACTATAGGCATGTGCTACCATGCCCGGCCAATTTTTTCTATATATTTTTAGTTGTCCGATTAATTTCTTTTTATTTTTAGTAGAGACGGGGTCTCACTCTTGCTCAGGCTGGTCTCGAACTCCTGAGCTCAAACGATCCGCCCGCCTCGGCCTCCCAGAGAGCTAGGATTATAGGTGTGAGCCACCGCGCCCGGCCTTATTTTCTTATGTTGAATCACCTTTGCATTCTAGGGATAAATCCCACTTGGTCATGGTGTATAATCCCAATTACACGTTGCTAGATTTGGTTTGCTAGTATTTTTTTTTTTTTTTGAAGATTTCATATCTATGTTTCTATGAAATATTCTGTCATTTTCTTTTCTTACAATGTCTTTATCCAGTTTTGGTATCAGAGTAATGGCAGCCTTATAGAACAAGTTAGTGAGTGTTCTGTCCTCTTTTTTTTTGGATGAGAGGATTGGTGTCAATTCTTCTTTAAATATTGCTAGAAATCTCCATGAAGCCATTTGGTCCTAGGCTTTTGTATGTAGCAAGTTTTTGATTACTGATTCAGTCTCTTTACTTAGTATAGGTCCATTCAGATTTTGTTTCTTTTTGAATCCATTTTTGGTAGTTTGTATCTTTCTAGGAATTTATTTATTTGATCTAAATTATTTATTACCATGTAACTGTTCATAGCGTTCTCTTTTAATCCTTTGTATGTGTCAGGTTAGTAGTAATGTCCTTTCTTTGATTCCTTATTTTAGTCATTTGATTCTTCTCTTTTTTTCTTGATCAGTCTATCTAAAGGTCTGTCATTTTTGTTGATCTTTTCAAAGAACCAACTTTTGGTTTAGTTGATTTTCTCTGTGGCTTTTCTGTTCTCTATTGCATTTATTGCTGTTCTAATTTTTATTATTTTCTTCTTTCTGCTTGCTTTGGGTTGAGTTTTAGTATTTTAAAGTGGAAGGTTAGATTATGGATTTGAGATCTTTCTTCTTTTTCAATATAGGTGTTTATAGCTGTAAATTTCCATCTGAGCATTGCCTTTGCTGCATCCCATGAGTTTTGGCTGCCACTTGTGTTTACTTTTTTAAAATGGTTAGAAAAAGTTAAGAATAATATTTAGTGACACATGAAAAGTATATGAAACTCAAATTTCAGTGTCCATAAGTAAAGTTTTGTTGTGGAACACAGCCACATCTATTTGCTTACACAGTGTCTGTGGTTGCTTTTATCCTAGAGTGGCTGGCTTTAGTAGTTGCAACAGAGACCTTCTGGCTCACAAAGCCTAAAATATTGACTGTTTTGGTCCTATGCAGAAAACAATTAATAACCCCTGTTGTAGAATATTTTTTGATATACAGATGCTCCTCGACTTACGATGGTTATGTCCTGGTAAATCCATTGTAAAGTTGAAAAATCATTAAGTTGAACCATTATAAGTCAGGCTGTCAGTATATTCATACTGTGAAAAATTGAGCTTTTCATTATAATTTTTAGCTTACATGAGAGAGCTGTATACGCTTGGAACAATGTTCCTAAAATGGTGATGTTTATCACTTGATTTTCCAGTAGTTTCCTATGGGGTACATGGTAATATCCACATGAGAGCAGAGCAATCATGTGTCCTCACCGTGTGGTCTTGACCTGCCTTATCTGAGATGTCTTCAACTTCTCTTCATCTCTGATTTTTGAATATTCTTTTAGCCTAATTTAGCAATATCCAAAGGCCTAAAGTTTTTTATATTTTTGTGACATTACCATTTTTATGAATTTTTCCTAAAGAAAAAATGATATCTGTAGAAATTTGTTTATGAGTATAGAATGAAAAATTTATGTGAAAAATTTGAAAGACCAAAATTTCCAGAAATAGAAGAATATTTGATAAATCAGAATTCCAACAATTTAAGTGGAAAAAGTATATTCTAAAACTGTAGATGTAAGCCTGAGCAACATAGCAAGACTCTGTTTCTACAAAAATAGGAAATTTAGCCAGATGTGGTGACACCTGTAGTCCCAGGTGCTCTGGAGGCTGAGGCAGAAGGACCCACAGGAGGATCACTTGAGCCCAGGAGTTTGAGCTGTGATGAAGCCACTGCACTCCAGCCTGGGTAACACAGTGAGACCCTGTCTCAAAAAACATAAAATAAAATAAAACTGTTTATACAGTATAGTCCCATAAAAAAATCGAAGCTAAAATGTAATTACTGTTCCTTTTTTTTTTTTTAACAATTGTTTCTTGATTGTACCACTCCATGGGCTTTTAATTTTCTTTTGTTTGTCTTTTCCCCCAAATTACAATAAGGAATAAAAGTGTATATGTGTGTGTATTGTGGGGAAAACATGGGTTATATCTTATGGCTCTTGCTCTATAGATTCCCATAGCTGACATTAATCTTTTCCTCCTCTTCTGTATTTTGACATTCTTCATAACTTGTTTATAGTGCTTAAATTTTGATTTGTATGATGGTCTATTTATATCTTGTTTCTCCTACTAGATTGTAAGCTCACTGAGGACACAGTCCATATCTAATCTTTGTATCTTTCATGCGTGTAGAATTTTTAAAAATTTTCTCTCATTTCTTTTTTTAAACATATCTTCTGTAATAGAAAGCACATTTTCTTGTGCTGTTCCATTGGGCTAGAACTGTTGGTTGGCTAAAGACTATGTTGGGTGGTGGTGGAGAAACAGTGGTGTATGTGGTTAAAACGTAAACAAAATTAGGTAAGAGTAGCAGCCTATCTTAGGAGAAAGCACAAAATAGAAATGAGTTATTAATATTAATAATTGTGGGATAGCAGTTTTGAGCAGAATCATGAACAGTCAAAGCTGAACGTGAAATATAGTTGCATTGTGTATGTGTTTGAGTTGGATAATTGTGAAGCAACTCTTCAGCAGCTTCTCTTACCCTAAACAGGACCAAGAATCAGTGAGTATACCCAAAGGCCTTTCAACAGCAGTCTATACTTTAAAGCTCTTGCACTTTGCACTTTGTCACAGTGAACTCCAGCTTTTTTTTTTTTTTTGAGACAGAGTCTCATTCTTTTGCCCGGGCTAGAGTGAGTGTCATGGCGTCAGCCTAGCTCACAGCAACCTCAAACTCCTGGGCTCAAGCGATCCTCCTGCCTCAGCCTCCCGAGTAGCTGGGACTACACGCATCCGCCACCATGCCCGGCTAATTTTTTCTATATATTTTTAGTTGTCTGATTAATTTCTTTCTAATTTTAGTAGAGGCGGGGTCTCGCCCCTGCTCAGGCTGGTCTCACACTCCTGAGCTCAAACAATCCGCCCGCCTCGGCCTCCCGGAGTGCTAGGATTACAGGCGTGAGCCACTGCGCCTGGCCTGAACTCCAGCTTTTTTATTCTTAGCCAAATGTATATATGCATACATAAAGTGATAAGAATTCAAAAAGTCAGTGGTATAAAATTCTTTTGTGTGGAGAAAATAGCCAAGGTTTTATTGTATTAAGAACAATTCTAGGCCAGGTATGGTGGCTAAAGTCTGGGTGCAGCCTCTAATCCCAGGTGGGAAGATTGCTTGAGGCTAGGAGTTTGAGACCATCCCCACCCCTAACCCCTCCTTAAAAAAAAGTTAGAAATTAGCCAGGCTTGTTGGCACACGCCTGTAGTCCTAGCTGCAGTGAGCTATGATCGCACCACTGCACTCCAGCCTGAGTGACAGACAGAGCAAGACCCTGTCACTAAAAAATACAATAATAAAAAAGTTTTAAAAAGAACAATTCTAAAATTAATACTAAATTTAAAATTTTATTCTGTTTGTCTAATCACCATTGATTCTTCTCAGTCTGCTTTATAAAATGGTTTTACTTTGTAAACTATAAGGGAGTAAGGCTGTCATCTACCTTAGCCAGCTACGGTAAGTCAAGCTTTTGTTATATGTAGTAATGTTTTAAGGAAAGTAACTGAATCTGTATTTCATTTTGGACTTTAAGAGGTGGAAGATTATTTCATAAGTGTGGTTTCTTAGTGACTATGCATTCCCAAAGCTGTAATTAGCTGAAATAATACCATGATGTTCGGGGCTTATTTAGTTATACCTGAGGTCATTAGCACAAATCCCGAAATAGAAAATACAGTAATGATATACTTAGAAATTGAAAAAGATAGAAATGGAAACTACTTACATAAAATCAGCATTGGCAGTGACCATGGAAAGAACATTTTATAATGTGGCTATACTGTTACCTTTTGTAGGGGCAGCACATAGGTTTTATATTTTATTTTACTATTTAAAAAATTTTTTTTAAAGACAGAGCCTTGCTCTATCAACTAGGCTGGAGTGCAGTATGCAAGCTCACTGCAACCTCAAATGCTTAGGCTGAGGCAATCCTCCTTCCTTAGCCCCTCCAGTAGTTGGGACTACAGGTGTCTGCCACCATGGCCAGCTAATTTTTTATGTTTTGTAGAGATGAAGCCTCCCTATGTTGCCAGGCTAGTCTTGAACCGTTGGCCTTGAGCAATTCTGCCTCTTCCTTCCATAATGCTGGGATTACAAGAGTGAGCCACTGTACCTGGCCGGTTTTATATTTTAAATGCTGCTTAGATCACTTTGTTGAAAAGGTCTCTAAATGTCAAGGCTCTGTGGCAGTGTCTTGATTGCTTGGTAATGTCTGCTGTGGGCCCACGATCTGGGAGTGGTAGCCCTTGTGCCATGTATTTATCATTGCTGCATAATATTGCTTATTGTACACATTAAAATGTAAGTGTACTATTTGGAAAGCTAACTATACATGTATTGTGAAATATTCCTAATTCTGCTGAAAATATTAGAAAACTTAGTGATCATTAACAGTGAAAATAAATACATTGAAAAAATATATCACAGTCAAGTGAATAGCCTGTAATAAATTGAAGTGTAAAACATAAATAGCAATGAAAAACCAATTAAAGTGGTTGTTTAACATAGACCTATAATAATATGCTTGAGTCAGTTAATACTACACATACTTTTACATTTCTCTTAGCAGATGGCAGAAGCTGATTCTATCTGCAGAATCTGTAATCCTGTCTTAAAATGATTTCCTAAATCTTTTCAGACTTACATCAGGGCAGCCAGTTCATTTGCTTCAACTTTGTCTCTCTTTTACTGCTTACTCCAAAGTCAGTAGAGTCTAGATCAGCACTGAGTAGCAGGTAGCCCAGAAAAGGCCACATTCAGCCAACTCCAGTGACGTTTAGCTGAATACAGACGCTCCTTAACTTACAATGAGGTTATGTCCCGATAAACCCATCAACACTGGAAAAGTTGAGGAGTGTACTGAATGTGTTTTGCTTTCGCACCATCGTAAAGTCAAAAAATCTTAAGTCGAACAAGTGCTAAATCAGGGGCCGTCTGTACTTCACTAGTGGTTGAGTCTGGTCGGTAGAGGATAATTTATCAGTTGGTTTGCAACTGTTATGCAGTTCTAAACTCAGATTGGTTCAGTCTAGGAACCTTTTTGACTTGGATGTGCTATTTTAGAAAATTAGCTTGAAAGTTATATTGGGTTATAATATAGTCAAATATTCAAATCTTAAATGTTCAGTTGGATAAATTTTTGCATACACAGACCCATGTAACCATCAACCTGATGATGCTATAGAACATTTCCAGTTCCCTTTCCAGTCCATACCCTCCCATCCCCAAAGGTTACCATTATTCTCACTTCTATTACTGTAGTTTTGTCCATTCTTTATCTTCATATAAATGGCATCATATGGTATATCCCCCTCTGGTCCAGCTCCTTTTGTCCATTATATTTGTAAAGTTTATCCATTTGAACGTAATTTTTTATCACAATAAACTCAAAATTTTTTAATGTGTGCTTTTTACTTTTTAAAAAATTTTATTTATTTATTTATTTTAGAGACAGGATCTCGCTCTGTTGCCCCAGGCTGCAGTACAGGATCATAGTTCACTGCAGCCTCGAACTCCTGGGCTCAAGCGATCCTCCTGCCCTAGCCTTCCAAGTGGCATGTGCCACAGCACCCAGCTAATGTGTGCTTTCGTATAAAGAAATCCCATATCGCCCTTACAGAGCTTCCCCATTGTTCCATCGTGTGTGCACTCAGTCCTGTGTGTGCTTCCTTCCACTTGCTGCAAACCCTCATATATATGTATATGAAAAGATATATAAACTCATCTATTGATTAAGAGTCTTTTTGTAACTCTTGAGATCAACATGCTAACATCATCTTCCATCACCTGTAAGTACTCTCGTGTGTATTTCCCATGCACAAGGACCCTTCTACATAACCAGCATACCACACTCCAAGTTAGGAAATCAGCATTGATTCAACACTACTATCCATTCCACAGACCCCATTCAAGTTTTGCCAATTCTCAACTGTGTTTCCTTCCTGGTCCAGAATCCTTTCCAGGAATATGTGTCAGTTTTAGCTGCCATGTCTTCAATCTGAAACAGTTTACCAGTTCTTCTGTCTTTCATTTCTTTTATAGTGTTAAAGCTTGCAGCCTTACGTTCTGTGCATTCTGTAGAATGACCCTGAACGTGGGTCTGTCTGATGGTTCCTCCTGAATGGGCTCAGTCATGCATTCTTTGTCTTTATTGTTGGTAACAGTTTTATTGACGTGTGATTCATATACCGCACAATTCACTCACTTAAAGTATGTCATTCAGTGGTTTTAAATATATTCACCACAAGTTGTACAACCATCACCACAGTCCATTTTAGAACATTTTCATTACCCCCAAAAGAAACTCTGTAGTCTTTAAATATCACCCCAAGCCCCAAGCAACTACTAATCTACTTTTATCTCTATGTATTTGCCTGTCCTGGACATTTCATATAAATAGAATTGTGCTCTATTGAGTAGATACGCTGCATTTTGTTTGTTCATTCATCATTTTTTTTCCTTTTTTCTTTTTGAAATAGGGTCTTGCTCTGGAGTGCAGTGGTGTGATCATAGGTCACTGCAGCCTTGAACTCCTGGCTCAAGCGATCCTCCTGCCTCAGCCTCCCAAGTAGCTGGGATTACAGGCACGCGTCACCGTGCCTGGCTATTTTCTTAACATTTTTGTAGAAACAAAGTCTCACTTTGTTGTGCAAGCTGCTCTCGAACTCCCAGCCTCAAGCAGTACTGCCGCTTCAGCCTCCCAGAGTGCTGGGATTGGGTGTGAGCCACTGCGCCTGGCCCCTGTTCATTCATCATTTGATAGATGTTTGGATCGTTTCCACCTTAAGGTTGAGTAATGCTGTTAAGAACATTTGTGTATAAGCTTTTGTGCAGGCATATGTTTTCAGTACTCTTACGTGTAGACTTAGGACTAGAATTGCTGGATCATATGTTTGCCCTTTTGAGAATCTGCCAGACTGTCTTCCAAAGTGGCTTTACCATTCACATTTCTGCGCACAGTGTTATGAGGGTTCTGATTTCTTGCCATCCTCTTTAACACTTGTATTATCTTTTTGATGATAGCCGTTATCGTGGATATGAAATGGTATCTCATAGTGGTTTTCATTTGCATTTTCTAATTACTAATGATGTAGACCGTCTTTTCATGTGCTTACTAACCATTTATGTGTCTTTGGAGAAATCTCTATTCAAGTCCTTTGCTTATTTTTAATTGTCTTTTTTTAAACATATGAGGTGAAATTAACATAACATAAAACTAACCATTTTTTTATTTCAAAATATTAATTAAGGGGGTACAAGTGTTTTTATTACATGGATATCTTGTGTAATGCATAAGTCAGGGCTTTTGATGTGCTCATCACCAGAATAGCATTCATTGTACTGAATAGGTAAAACTAACCATTTTAATGCAAATACGTCAGTGGCATTTAGTACATTCACAGTATTGTACAGCCATCACCACTATCTAGTTACAAAACATTTTTATCAGCCCATGAAAACACCTAAACCCATAAGTAATCAAGTTCCATTATCTCCTCTTCCCATTTTGGTAGCCTCTAATCTGCTTTCTGTCTCCAGGAATTTGCCTATTCTAGACATTTCATATAAATGAAATCATACAATAGGTGACATTTTGTATCTGGTATCTTTCACTTAGCATGGTATTTTTGAGGTTTATCCACTTTGGAGCATGTATCAGTATTTTAATTCCTTTTCATGGTGGAATAACATCCCATTGTCTGTATATTGGCCATATATCCATTCATGGATCTTTGAATTGTTTCCAGTATGTGTATATTAGCCAGATATCCATTGATGGAAATTTGAATTGTTTTAGCTGTTATGAGTAGTGCCACATGAACATTCATTTACAGATATTTGAGTACCTATTTTCGGTTCTCTTGGATATATACCTAGGATTGGAATTGCTGGGTCATGTGGTAATTCTGTATTTAATTTTTTTTCATTCTGAGTTTATTAGCATTCCATCCATTTGAACTGAAATAATACATTGACTCCAACATTGGCAAGCCACTGTGCTAATACTGAAATAAAACTGAATTAAATACTTACATCATAATTCTTATGTCAATAGAAATGTTAATAACTATTTACCTTTTAAGCTAATTGTACTACATGTGGATTTTTTTCCTCCAGAAAAGTTATTTCTATAAGATCAGCAAGGATTGCTAAGCTTGGGTTTTTTAAATAAATCATGATTATACAGTTAATATTTCTATATAAAAGCATTAAGAGTCTGAAGCTTTGTCAAAAAACAATGTTTAAAAGATACATCTCCATGTTCATTATCCTTTTATAACTATGCTTTGGTCATATCTTCTGGTGCGTTTAAGATTTTGGTTAGCTATTAACCTTCCAACCAGTCTTTAACTTCGCTGAAGGTTAACATTCTGAGATGGAGCTACAAATTAACCAGGGGTGAGGATTCTGAGATGAGCTGGGGCGAGCAGGGCGGGCCCGAAGTGCTCTCGTTTCTTACAAAAAGCCCTTTAAACGTCTCATGGAAATCTGCCCTGAATTTCAGGCTTTTACCACTTTCTAAAGAGAAGCGTTGAGGGCAACAGAATCCATATGAGGCCAGAATGTCATGGAGAAGCCATTTTGCTTCAACCAGTTTAAGACAGAAAATCTAAATGAGAGGATTCTGGTGGCGTCAAGAAAGGCTCCAGGTGGCCCAAAGCTTCAGATCCACCAGTCCTTTCAGAGAAAAGAGAAACACAGACACAAGACACATCATTTTGTTCTTTATGAGGAAATGTAGTCTGGTCACATTGTCAGGAAAAAAATCTGTCAAAACTAAATAGCTTCTGTATTTTTTTCACTTATAAATTTCTCAATTACAATGATCTACACTCAATGAAACAACCAGGTGCCCCTTGGTATCTGTAGGGGATTGGTTCCAGGACTCCTCTCAGATACTGGTATTTGAGGATGCTCAAGTTTCTGATATAAAATGATGTAATATTTGCATATAACCTAGAACATCCTCCTGTACAGTTTATTTGGTTTTTTGTTTGTTTTTTTTTTTGCAATTAGCCGAATTGTAGAAGACCTCCTGTATAGTTTAAATCATCTCTAAATTACTTATAATACCTAATACAATGTAAGTGCTATATATAATGGTTATTATACTGTACTGTTTTTGTTCTTGTTTCTGTTTTGAGACAGAGTCTTGCTCTGTCGCCCCAGGTAGAGCATGTCGTAGCTCACAGCAACCTCAAACTGCTCGGCTCAAGCATCATCCTGCCTCAGCCTCCAGAGTAGCTGGTACTACAGACTTGCGCCACCATGCCTGGCTTATTTTTTTTTTAATTTTTAATAGAGATGGGATCTCAAACTTGCTCAGGCTGGTCTCAAACTCCTAAGTTCAAATGTTCCTGCCTCCTCGGCCCCCCAGAGTGCTAGGATTATAGATATGAGCCACTGCACCTAGCCTGTATTGGCTTTTTTATTTGTATTATTTTTCATTGTTGTATTTCTTATTTTTTTAAAAAAATATTTTTAATCTGCAATTGATTAAAGTCAATTACTGCAAGGTAAGATTAACATCTTTATAATAGCGTAAAACATTAAATTAAAAAATCAACCCACAGTATGAATGCGTATCCTTGTTGACAGCAGGGAAGGTGTGTTGCCCTGGTCCGTGACTGTGGCTTTTGGAAGGTATTTAAAGAAGCTTTAACCCTACACATCCAAAAACTTCATCATCTGTTTTGGGCCTGCCCACTCCCCAAACTGGAAGCAAATTGTTCTTAATATGTAAGGGTAAGTTTTTATAGGTTAGCCTCAGAGCTTTTATTTTTTCCTAATTCACTTCTGAGAGCTCCTTGATTTGAGACAGGAGTGGGATGAAAATTCAATATTGTAAACAGATTCCCTTTCATTGATTGATAATCAGTAAATAGTTACTGAGCATATACTAAACACCTATTCTGTGTCTAGCAGTGCTCTTTGAAAACCCTAGGTGTGGGCTGGGATATTGTCTTTGAAAAACAATTACAAAAAAACTGTGGCTTTATGCTAAAAGGCTAATGTGTATCTTTAAAGGGTATTTGTAACTGGGAGAACCCAGGTCGAACAGGCTTTTCCTCACCCAGGTGGCTACACCAGGTGTGCAGTTGGCAGGATTAGCCACAGAAGTTTCCTCCCCTCCTTTACAATTCCTTATTGAAGTATATGCATCACAATCCAGAATGGGTCTCTCAGATCTTAGCTTGCAGCTCAGCCTCCAAGCTAATCACAGACATGGAGCTTTTCTGAGGAAACAGCACAACATAGGGGTGTAGCAAACACCAAACAGAAGCCAACTAACCCAGCTCTAATAGGCACACTCATCCATGGGACCCTCTTCAAAAAGGCCTTTTCTTAAGTGTTCATAATCAATGGAGGGATGGCCACTCCAGGGGCTGCCACGAGAATCCTGGAGATGACAGCTTATGTGACGCCTTGTTTTGTAGCATTTGCCGATTCTCCCAAGCATTTCCCATTTTCATCTGTGACAGGAATGCGAACTTTAAGTTCCCTTTGCCTCATCAATGGAATATTAATGCAATTAGCAGCAGCTACAGCAGCAAAGGGAACAGAATGTCCTATCAGTGGTGAGACATTAATTAATGCATTAGGTCCTAGAGCTGTTGCTACAGCACCAGTTGTAGAAATGTAAGCTGTTCTCAATTCATTTACAGTGAAGGGAACATCTCCATGTCTGTTGGTGTAATTGACAGCAGCATTGAAGGACTGGTTAATCCATTGCTAGAAAACATAGCTGGCATAGTCCTATAAAATGTCATCGTACAACCTGTGATAGTCATGTTCATTGGAACCCAAGCTGACATTCTTCCCATCAAAATCTTCTTTTCCCCAGTGTCGGGATGAAAAGCTGAATCCTATAAGACCTGTAGGAACAATTTCTTGCTTGTAATCATGTACTATTCTTGCATTCTCTAGTTGTTCATTTGTTAACAGAATATTCCTGGGGTCAGTTGCAGTGAAGAAACTGTAACTCATCCAACAAAAGTGCTTTGATCGCATCAAGGTTCCTTGACGTTAGTGTTTGGTGGCATTTTTCCAGACGTTGTCCTGGAAGTTTAAAAGGGTCTCCCTGGCTGCTGTGTGGAAAGCAGACAGTGGGGAGATAAGAGTGGAAGCAGGAAGAGCAATGCAAGGTTACTCCAGTAATGCAGGAGAGAGCTCATGGTAGCTCAGGCCAGAGTGGCAGCATGGAGGTGAAAAGAGGTGCTGAAGTTCTGGATATTCTGTTGATGGCACAAATAGGAGTTTGGACAGTGCTTGCCCTGGTCACCACCCACGCCACTTGCAAGTCCCACTCCTGCCACCACCACCACCACCACCACCACCACCGCCAATATATTTAATTTTTTGAGGAATTGCCAAACTGTTGTCCATAGCGGCTGACCATTTTACATTCCCACCAGCAATGTACAGTGGTTCCATTTTCTCCACATCCTTGCCAATTCTTATAATTTCAAGATATAAAAAATTATTTTTCGTTTTTAGTTGATACATAATAATGGTACATATTAATGGGATACTGATGGCCAGGCACAGTGGCTCATGCCTATAATCCTAGCACTCTGGGGGGCTGAGGTGGGAGCATCACTTGAGGCCAGGAGTTCGAGACCAGCCTGAGCAAAAGCGAGACCCTGTGTCTACAAAAAATAGAAAAAGTAGCCAAGCGTGGTGGCGTGTGCCTATAGTCCCAGCTATGTGCGAGGCTGAGGCAGGAGGATTGCTTGAGCCCAGGAGTTTGAGGTTGCAGTGAGCTATGATGATGTCACTGCACTGTAGCCCAGGCAACAGGGCAATATTCTGTCTCAAAAAATAAATAACTAAATAAATAATGAGATAGTGATATTGCAGTACACGTATACAATATGTAATGATCAGATGAGGGCAGTTAGCATATCTATCACTTCAAACATTTATAATTTTATTTGCATTGTGAACATTCAAAATCCTCTGTTCTAGCTTTTTGAAAATACACGCTAAATTATAGTTAAACATATTCACCCAGACAGTGCTATAGAACACTAGTACTTATTCCTCCCATCATTCTTTTTATAGCGATCCTAGTGAGTATGAAGTGGTAATCTCCTTGTGGTTTTGATTTGTATTTCCTTAACAGTGAATGATGTTGAGCATCATTTCCTGTGCTGCTTGGCCATTTGCGTATCTTCTTTGGAGAAATGTCTCTTCAAGTTTTTCACTCGTTTTTAAATTGGGTTGTCTTTTTGTATGTGAGTTCTAAGAGTCCTTTATATATTATGGATACTAGACTCTTATTAGATACATGTTTTGCAAATACTTCTCCCATTCTGTGTCTTTGCACTTTCTTCATAGTGTCCTTTGAAGCACAACAGTTTTTAGTTTTGATGATTTCTAATTATTTTTTCTTTGTTGATTGTACTTTTGTTGTCTTGTCTAACAAATGAATGCCAAGTCAAAGGTCACAAAGATTTATGTATGTTTTCTTCTAGGAGTTTAATAGCTTTATCTCTTACATTTAGGTCTTTGGTCCAATTTTTATATATTGTGTGAGGTAGCAGTCCAACTTCCTTCTACTGCATGTTAATATCCACTTGTCCCAGCCACATTTGTTGAAAAGACTATTCTTTTCTCATTGATTTGTTGTGGTACCCTTTTCAGAATTAAGTTGACAGTAAATGGGAGGGTTTATTTCTGATTCTCAGTTGATTTATATGTTTACCCTTACTCCAGTACTAGTTTTTCGTACTATTATTTTGTAGTATTAATAACTTTTGAAATTGGAAAGTATAAGTCCTCTAACTTTATTCTTTTTCAAGATCGTTTTGGTGATGTGGTTGTCAGTTTCTGCAAAGTCAGCTGGGATTCTGATAAAGATTGTGTAGACACTGTAGATCATTTTGGGGGAGCACTGCCACCTTAAAAATATTAAGTCTCCCAGTATGTGAACCTGGGATTTCTTTCCATTTATACAGATCTTCTTTAATGTCTCTCAATGTTTTGTAGTTTTCAGAGTAAAGTCTTTAACATAGGTACACATATATATGCATACAATACACACATGAACTCATATAAACACACATACATACATTCGTGCACACATGTAGAACTTGAATAGCCTAGCTCAGAGGAAAGTGTTATATAAGTGTTACTGTTAATACTATTGCCATTAATCTTTTATATGTCCTTAACACTTTGGGCGGAGGTGGATTAAAACAGGAAAATAGTTAACAAAAGTATTTAACATTTGTTTGCAGCCTTTTTCATACGAGAAAGCTTAAATTGCTTCCACTTTATCCTTTAGTAGAGATAACATGTAAAAAGTATCTGGGAGATTGTAAAGTGTAAATAAGCAGGAAACTACATGTATAATATCCCATTTTTGTCAAATCTGTATCTATTGCTTAATTTATATGCAAGGAAAAAATCAGAAGGAAATGCATCAAAAGATTAACTATTTATTTCTGGCTAGAAGTATTATGATGATTTAATTTTTTTTTCAATTTTTCCTGTATACATACATACATGAGAAAAGAATATTAATTAGAGTTACTGTTTTTAATAGTGTCATAAGTATGTAGAGATATTAGACAACTGATTTACTTTATTCCTCTGAGCCTTTTTACTTCATATAAAATGTGAATTATATTGTTTGTCTTGCCACTTTATAAGCACATTGTAGTAAAGTTACAGAGAGATTTAAAAAAATCCGTCTTTTGGAAATTGTGAAGCCCTGTGGAAACATATGAAGGAGCACACATTGCTGTTCAGAAATCATGAGAGATCATCTTTGTCCCTAGCTAAAGCTTAAATAACAGCTGTCAGGTAATTTTTAGGTTCATGGTGGTTTACTATCATTTTTTTTTTTTTGAGACAGAGTCTCACTCTGTTGCCCGGGCTAGAGTGCCGTGGCATCACCCTAGCTCACAGCAACCTCCAACTCCTGGGCTCAAGCGATCCTTCTGCCTCAGCCTCCCAAGTAGCTGGGACTACAGGCATGCGCCAGCATGCCCGGCTAATTTTTTCTGTATATTTTTTTTTAGTTGTCCGATTAATTTCTTTCTAATTTTAGTAGAGACGGGGTCTCGCTCTTGCTCAGGCTGGTCTCGAACTCCTGAGCTCAAACAGTCCACCTGCCTCAGCCTCCCAGAGTGCTAGGATTACAGGCGTGAGCCAGCGCGCCCAGCCGGTTTACTATCATTGATGGTCTACTTTTAAGATATTTTAAGGATTTAACGTTCATCTTCAGATTTTTAAAGTACTGTTCTACTAATTTATTTGGATTTAAAAACAGTGTCTAATTGCATTTTTCAAATCATTTTTCCACCAGGCATGGATGGGCAGAAGCCTTTGCAGGTATCAGAAGTTCACATATCAAATACATCTGCCCACATGCGTGAGTATTTCTCATCTTCAGGCTTGTGATTCAGAGTCTGGAGAGAAACGATTGTGATAGCTTTATCCTTACAGAAAAGTATTTGAATATAATAAATGTTTATCTTTTAAATATTCAGTTTAAGAATAAAGATTAGTAGGATTCCTGAAAACTAAAATGACTCTCGGTTATATTGAAATATTTTTTTTCTTTTTTGTTGAGAAATTTAAAATATTGCTCTCTTGGAGGTTAATTGAACTTAAAGCCAGAAAAATTATTTTGGATATACAAATATCTGTAAAGTTGAAAGGATATCTGTGGGATATCTCTGAAGGGAACTTACTGGTCAAATCTATGAGAAATCTTTTATGTTGAGAACGCTCTTGGATTTTATCACTTAGAGGCAATGTGATATACTATAGAAAAATCACAGGTTTTGGAGTCTGATAGATTTGATTTTGAATTCTGGCTCTGAAAATGTTTGTGGAGTCAAAAAGAAACTAGTGGCTGGGCGTAGTGGCTCATGCCAGTAATCCTAGCACTGTTGGAGGTTGAGGCAGGATGATTGCTTGAGGCCAGGAGTTTGAGACCAGCCTGAGCTAGAGCAAGACCTTGTCATTACAAAAAATAGAAAAATTAGCCAGGCGTCGTGGTGCACTATAGTCACACCTACTCAGATGGCTGAGACAGGAGCATTGTTTGAGCCCAGGAGTTGGAGGTTGCAGTGAGCTATGATGACACCACAGTGAGACTTTCTCTCAAAAAAAAAAAAAAAAAGGAGAGAAAGGAAAATATAGTAAGTTTTGAGCAAACTCAGAAAATCATTAAAATTAGCAAGTTTTAAGTCAAATGTTTGCTGACAAGCAGTAGTCATGGAGAAGACAGAGGGATTGGATACATGCTAGTAGGTTAGTAATTCATCCTCAGAAGTGATAGTAGCCTTAGAGTTGAGACAGATCATGAACATGAAAGAGGGAATGGGAAGAGGAAAATATTTCAGAAAATTAGATTCCTCCTTCTTTTTGTCCTGAAACAGAGGGTCTGTCTTACATCTGTAAGCTACAGCTGAAAGCTGTGGCTGGGGTTGCTGTGTCATCATCTATTAATAGTATTCTGATCAAGCAAGACACAGAATTCTTGATTATGTTGGAATTTCCACTGTATTGTTATTTGTCCCAAGATTGAATTGCTTTAAAGCTATTTCCCATCTGGGGAAGTTTGTATTCCTAAAGAAATTTTGAAACAGTTTTTTAACCTCTAAGGTAGATTTATTTCATGAATCGGAAGGATAGTTGTAAGATGTAGCTACAGTGTATTTATTTTTCTTTCCTTTTTACCTAGCTAAATTCAGATTATTCAGCATATTTTTCATCACAGATTTGAATTGGGTATAATGGACACTTAGGCAAATTTTGTATTTCCCTTATTTATTTAGAGGTCTCTTAATCAAGCAGGTATGTAGCTGAGAACTAGAAAATAAGCAAAAATGTAATCTGAGCACATGGGAGATGATGCTACAGTATTTGTGCAATAAAGTGTTCATTGCCCTTAGCTCCTTTCCAGAGTTTCATATTTTATACATTTCCAGTTGTCTTAGTTCCTGGTTTCCCTTCTCATGTCTGAGAAGTTAAAAGTATTATTAAGTAAGGGTGTTGAGAAAGGGAACATTTTTTATCATGCTTAGTCCTTTGCTGCTGCTGCTGCTGTCTTTAGAACACGTTTGGAGGGAATGGAGAACAGCGTTCATACGTTAAGATTGTGGCATACAGTTTTGTGTGGGTTTCAATCCGTTTTTGATTGATGGGATTTTTCAGTCTTTATGCTTTGCTATTCTTATTTTGCTGTTTTCTCTTTCTCATGTAGGCCAGTTAGGCCTGTTACATTAAATATGAACATGGCTATGCCTACTTGGTAAGTAAAAATTTCCTTTTTCAATAAGAACTTTATGTTACTTAATCTTTTATCAGAAGTTCTTTTATTGTATAGCAGCTTTTTAGTTATTTTTAAATTGTAAAGTTACATAATTAACTTTAACTTTTACTTATTTTTTATACTTTAGATTTGAGAGTAAATTTGAGGAGCTGTACACAGAGTTAGAGAAATAGGGGAGAATGAGTGAATAGAAATAATACGGGAAAATATCTCCACTGCTTGATAAACCTATGTTGATTTCGGTGACCAGACGTTTAAATGCTCCCCTGTTGCATACACTCCTGTTAAGCCACAGCCTCTTCACCCTTCCAGTTTCTTGCTTTCCTGGAGAGCTGGCTAGTTTTTAAGGAAACCCTTTCCCTTTCAGCCCCCTGGAGATATTCTCACATTCCCTGTGTACTTTATGGTTAGGAAATAGAGTCAGTTTTGCAGACTGTGACTTCTCCCTCTGCTCTCTCAGATCCCTGCCATTAGGCCTCTTAAAAAATGATGACGTTGACACCTGACTGATATTTTCCTTTCCACTCAAGCTCCTGCCACTATTTTATCTTTTGGGTGACTGCAGGATCCAGTGTAAATGGCTCTTTCACAACCCTGACTGGCTTGTTACTTCCTTGACCTCTTGTCTTCCCCAGGAACCAGGGCCTTTTTCTTCTCTCAACTTGAGGCATCCACAGCCATGTCTTGGGCTTTGTCATCTGGAACTGCCCCACTTCTGAAGTCACTTAATTCAAACTTACTAAGCATAACAGTTGTTCACCCTTTGAGTTTGCTTCCCTATTCCTACCCTGTTAGTTCTTAGATCTCATTAGAGCCTCCACTCTTTTGTCCTCTTTTTCCTTCTACTTTTCCCATCCATCCCTAACCCCATGCACTTTCCTTTTTACCCACTTTAGATTCCTTGGCAGTTTTTACAGGTTTCCACCCATCTTGGCTTTTGGTTCTTTCGTCTTCCCTAGCTGTAAAAATCTTTATCCTAGAACCAGAATTTCTCCCTGATACTGCCAGAGACCATAATGTAAGCATATAACCTGATAGAGAGTTAGAAAGGGCCGAAGGAAGACTTCCCTTGGTTTCTGGACCGAGGTATCTACAATGCATGATGAAAATGTTTTTCAGAATATGGATAAAGCTAAGTTTAAATGCCTGTGTTCACTAGGCATGAGGGTAGTACATGCAAGAGTGACACGACAAAGAAAAGTAACTATTCCACTGGATTGGCTTCAGATGCAATAGAAGAAATGAATGGCTGGAATTTATTACAAACTTTTCGGGATTGTGGGCTGAGATTCCTGCTGGGGTGTAAGACTGGACTAGGTAACTTCCTAGGTTCTTACCCTGAAATTATTTGGCACTGTGACTTTTTAACATAGAATCTGTGTTAGTTGGAGTGAAAGGAGCATACAGAATGTCAGGTCACATATTTAAGTTAATTGTTTGGCTTCTGTAGGCAGTTTAATTTGAGTTCCATGTTCTAGAGAGTAACTCATTAGCTGCCCTTTTTATCCAAACTACCATGAATTTAGTAAAATATACTTACCAAGAATAGATTTTCTTAGAATCCAATGGTCCTTTTAAGATTTTACCTTATTTTCCAGGTTTGATATTATTGGGCTTTCACCAGATTCACAGGAGGATGAACCTGGAATTAAACATGCAGCAGAATGTAGTAAGTACAGAAAAGTCCTATAAAGACAAAGCATTCTTAAATGTTTTTAGTAGATTCAGCGGTCATATTGATATTGATTAAATATTGCACATTTATCTGATCTCAGGAGGTACTGCTGGCTCCTTCCTTTCTGATCACACTCTAACTTGTCTGCCACGATGTCCACATCTCACTTGACTGTGGTTGGTGGAGATGAGGTAGATGGGGACCAAGCTTCACCTCTGTCAGATGCATGATAATTTTGCTTTGGACTGGCATGGTGGCTCACGCCTGTAATCCTAACAGTCTGAGAGGCTGAGGTAGGAGGATCTCTTGAGCTCAGCAGTTTGAGACCAGCCTGAGCCCCGAGAAAGAGCAAGACCCCGTCTCTACTAAAAATAGAAAAAATTAGCCAGGGTGGTGGCACGTGCCTGTAGTCCCAGCTACTCAGGACGCTGAGGCAGGAGGATCGCTTGAGCCCAGGAGTTTGATGTTGCTGTGAGCTAGGCTGACGCCACGGCACTCTAGCCTGGGTGACAGAGTGAGACTCTGTCTCAAAAAAAAAGAGAGAAAGAAAGAAAAATTGCTTTCATTTACATAGGCAAGTGGAGAAAACAGCAAAATGTTTAATAGTTGTGGCCAGTGTCTTTTTTAAGAAGACTTGACATAACAATGAAAATAATGATATAATGATAATAAACAATGAAAATGTTATTAATGAATGGTTAGTTTTAGTGTCATAATAATAATAGATACCACCGATTGAGCACTTAGCTGTTTACAAGCTAGGTGTTTCTTATAAATCACCCCATCTAACAGCCCCATCAAGTGTTAGCTCTGCTTTGCAGAATCTGCAAAGCCTGATCTGTGGTTAGTAGTTCCTTCTCCTTTATGAACATGGTAATGCCATTTGTTTTGTGCGTGAAAACATAACACTAACTTAGAGCCAGGCATGGTGGCACGTGCCTGTAGTCCCAGCTGCTTGGGAGTCTGAGGCAGGAGGGTTACCCAGGAGTTCAGGTCCAGCCTGGACAACATAGTAAGACCTGGTCTCTTAAAAAAACAAATTGTCAGAAAAAAATTTAAAAAAACAAAGAACAGCAATTTACTGGGAGATATATAGTTTTTAAAAATGCACTGAAGCATCCTTTTCTTTTGCATGTATGTACCGAAGTATTTACAAATAGAACAATGTGATGGCTGGGGTTACCTTGAGAATAATCTGGGTGTTGACTCCTGGCTGTGGGCGGGCACTGGGGAAACAGGCCTGGCTGTGAATTGATAATTGTGGAATTGAGGTAATGTGTACATGGGAGTCACTACGTGGCTCTTTCTACTTTTATATTTGTTTGAAATTTGCTAAAATACATTAAAACCCAAAAACAGCGAGATCCTTTTAATCTGTCTTTTAAAAAAACTATTAAAATCTTTGAAACAGGGAAAATACATACAAAAGATATTGGATATTTAGGAATGTCGAACTAAGAACACTGACCTCTTGGATTATCAAAAAGTAGATCAAAGCCAGAATCCTACAGCTAGGATTTTGTCTAAAAATAATAGATGACAGAAATAATAGCATGGCAGTGAGTGTTTGACCCCGTGGAAGACAGGGAGGGGAGGGCCCTGTGGAGAAGACAGGCAGGCCTGGGGAGCCCCAGAGTGGAATAGTCTGTCCTCACCATAGAGTTGGCCTATGAAATGCTTATTTCTTTCCTCTCTGAAGTGATGGATTATTGGGGAGAATTAGGGTCAGACTCAGAGTGGAAAGAGGACCGAGAGAATATGCTGCTGAACACAGGCGAGCGTGCTCAGGTTGGGTTGTCAGGAGTGCGTGTTGCCCTTGACCGGAGGTAGAAGGTGACTGGAATTAGAACCCACTACTCCACGATTGGCTGCTGTCGTTGTAGTTTGTGAAGATACCTTTAGCTTAGCCAGTTGGTTAACCGTGGAGAGTAATCTTTGTGAAACTGAGGGCGGATAGGCTCCCTGGCCGGCAGCTGATGCTCCCCAGGCCCCATCACAGCCACCCTCCTCCTCTCCCTTGCAGAGCTGGGCTGTTTCTGCTCCTTCTGCGACTTCTGTCCAGCCAGGGCTGTGCTGTCTCCCCTAAATAAACGCCTTATACTTCTCCTCAACAGTTCTTTAATTTCTTAAGTCTCCTTTACTGATTTCTAACTCGCTGTCCCATGCCCTAGTTAAAGGACCCCTTGCTTTTCATACTGGTTTAACTAAGAACTAAACTTTGCATAAAACAAAAATAACTTTAATTTGGGCATTTGATTTTTTGTAGCGTTTTAATAAAAACAGGTTTTTGGTTTTTTGATCAAAAAAGGAAATATAAATTTTAATCTTAAAAATGAAACTCTGCATATATGTAAAAAAATTAAAGGAGATAAATTTGTAAAAGGCACATTTATTCCAAAAACACAGGACTGATTATAAAGAAAAAGGAAATTCTAGGAGTTATCAAATATTTATATGACGCGTGTCAAAATATTTTGTAGAAACAAAAGTACTAATTTGAAATTTTTCCCCATCATTTATTAGCTATAGAAAAAATTAATGTTGTGATTTTTTAAATAGAATAAACAGTTTTAAACACTTAACTACATATAATTTTAAAATGACAACTTTTAGGTGCTGCAAATGCCTGTTGTCCCATAGATGAGCCAAAGGTGGATAATAAGTGTATATTTTTAAAAATCTATCTCTTGATGAGAGAAAGAATACAAAGTATTTGACAGGAAATTTTGAAGTTTTAGTTTAAGCAACACCTGCAAAATCTGAGAAATTCGATAATGCAAATACATTCTAATTTTGTATTGTAGTGGAGTGCTTCAAGTGTTTGGCTCATTTCTACCCTAAATATTGTTTGTGCTTTTCTATTATTAATTTTTTCTTTCTGTAAATTGTATCAGTGGGCTTAACTTTGAAAGTATTACTGATTAACTTTCATGTTGTTTTTAGTAAAGGCTTTGATAGATCAAGAGGTGAAGAATGGCATTCCTTCTAACAGAATTATTTTGGGAGGATTTTCTCAGGTAAGATAAAGTTCGGGTGGTATGTCAGTACCATCAGTATATTTAGAAGTCTGTGGTTTCAGTGCTCTTTCTAAGGAGTTTTCCATAGAAAATGGAAGATGTTATAAGATCTTGACTGTTACACTTACCTTTAAATGCTGGATTACATTTGAGTGGACTGGAACTAAGTAATTGCTACTTTACACACTCTTAACGCTTTTGCTATTTTCTGTTTTTTCAGCAGTAGCCTGAATGTAAATACATTCCAGGTTGCCGGAATGTATTTTCTCAAAATAATCGTAACACACATGTAATTAGGTTTCTAAGTTAACGTATTTTCAGTTAAGCAGAATTCTATTAACACAGGCATAAGTCCCCTGTTCTAGGAGGAAACTACTGATAGGAACGGAAAGGTAGAAGACAAGAGTGTGTGTTCCCGTCTTTGTCATGTAAAATAGGTTTTAGATATAAATGTGTCATGTTTATTTTTGGTATCTGTTTGCCTGTCTGTACTTTTTCTCCTTCCTTCTGTCCTTTCTCCACAGACACGACTTCTTCACAATTACCTTCTCTCTGTACTGCAGCATATCATGTTTGCTATGGACCTATCTCCAGAATGCTCTAGTTCCTAATCCGTAAATCTTCTAAATCAACTACTTTGTGTTCAGACCACCTTCATTAGGGAAATGTCAGAATTCTGGGATCATTTAGAAAACAGAATTCAATGGGAAGATATGTTGTTGATACAGTGCAGTAAACAAAGGTGTTATTGAGTTGGTGTTTGTTGAAATTTACAGGTAATGTACATTGTAATACACACTGTGAGGTAAACATAGGGACAAAAATGTAATGATTGATTCAAAATAGGAAGGGCCTATAGGAGTCTATATATTTGATATTCATTTATTATAGCATACGAAACCAACTCCTAATACCTTATGCAAAAAGGATTAAGCTGTCTAGGGCATCATGTCAAGGAAAATGAGGATGAAAATGAAGCAAGGCTAGGGCTAGGGCTAGCTGGCAGGACTAGCTAGGGCTTGGAAAGCTGGCAGGACTGTCTTTCTAGCTTTTGTCTCTGTTTCTCTGCCTTGGTTGCCTCTCCATCAACGGTTGGTCACCTCGGCTATTGCAGCCTATAGGTTTTCCATCTCGTGAGTTTACATGTTACAGGTCCAGCCACACAAAAAGACTGGCAGTCACTGAATCCCAGTTCCACATCCTGGGAGAAAGAACATCACTGTCTGGGGTGAGAAAGAATCTCATGTACCCACGTGGTGCAGTGACCCATGGGTACAGTCAGAGTGACGGGGTGTCTGGATGGCTGGCAGGAGTGTAGCTCCCAGAACGCAGGGTGTTGTGAGCTGGGAAGGCAGATGCTCTACAGGTATCTGCTACTTAGTCCTCATTATCTTGAATTCCTGTATTAGAAAATAATACCAATTTAAGATGATGTTGGATTTTAGGCCTAAAACTTTGCAGAAGAGCAAATAACTATAAACTCAGAATATTCCTAAGGCACATTGTAAATGCAAGAGTTTACTGTGCTGTGAACTGTGTATGTCTCTACCAATGGGGGATCGGTAGGTATGTCCTCTTTGGTATAAAGAACCATGTCCTTAAGGACACAGTGGTGCGTGTATGTATTTCTGCTACTTGCCCTGCTTTGGCTTTCATCAGCCACTGAGTTTGATTTTTTTTTTAAGTGGATATCGTTAATAACAAGAAACCTCATAACTTGCTGTTGTGTGTGTTCCACTGACTTTCCCTGCTTGTCTTTTCAGGGAGGAGCTTTGTCTTTATATACCGCTCTTACCACCCAGCAGAAACTGGCAGGTGTCACCGCACTCAGCTGCTGGCTTCCACTTCGGGCTTCGTTTCAGGTAGCCTGCTTGATGCATGTAACGTGAGAATGCTGAGCTAAGAGGTAGCAGATAATGTTGGCAAGAGGGTCATCCTTTTTTTAAAATTAATAAACTTTATTTTTTAGAGCGGCTTTATTGTCACAGCAATATTGAGCAGAAAATACAGAGCTCCCATATACTCCTGTCCCCACACAGGGACAGCCTCCCCACTTTGGACATCCCCCAGCCCAGTAGCACCTTGGTGAACCTACACTGACACATCATAACCACCCAAAGTTCATAGTTTTTACATCGGTCATCCTTTTTTAAAAAGAATTTCCTTAGGTGTTTTTTGGGATAGAATCTTGCTGTGTTGCCTGGGCTAGAGTGCAGTGGCATCATCATAGCTCACTTTAACCTCAAATTCCCGGCCTCAAGCGATCCTCCCGCCTCAGCCTCCCAAGGTGCTAGGCTTACAGGCGTGTCCTTAGACTTTTGTGATGTATTACTAGGTTTTGTCTATGCACTATTCTCTTTATTGTGGTTCACACAGTATGGAATAAGAAATAAGCCTTACTGTCATAAATCTTACGTTTGCAGGGTTTGATACATTTTAGGATAGATAAGAAAATTAGGACTATTTTTTTCTTCTTTTTTAATTTAATTTTATTTTTATTTCACAGTATCATGGGGGTATAGATGTTTTGGTTGCATAAATTGCTTTTGTACAATTTGAGTCAAAGTTATAAGTGTGCCCGTCACTCAGACAGGTGCATTGTACCCGTTAGTTGTGAATTTACCCATCCCCACCTCTGCCCCCGCTTGACTTCCAGTGAATGTTATTTCCATACGTACACATAAGTGTTGTTTGATTAGTTCCGATTTAATGGTGAGTACAGTGGTGTTTGTTTTTCCATTCTTGTGATACTTCACTTAGAAGAATGATCTCCAGTTCCATCTGGGTTAATACAAGAGGGGTTAGTTCACCATTTTTTTTTTATGGCTGAGTAGTACTCCATGGTATATATATACCACATTTTATTAATCCACTCACGTATTGATGGGCACTGGGGTTGTTTCCACATCTTTGCAATTACGAACGGGTACAGATGTCTTTTTTATAAAATGTCCTTTTTTCCTATGGGTAAATACCCAGTAGTGGGATTGCTGGATCAAATGGTAGGTATACTTTTAGTTCTTTGAGGTATCTCCATACTACTTCCATAGAGGTTGTACAGTCCCACCAGCAGTGTAAGAGTGTTCCTGTCCCTCCGCATACACACCAGCATTTGCTGTTTTGGAATTTTTTTTTTTTTTTGAGACAGAGTCTCATTTTGTTGCCCCAGGCTAGAGTGAGTGCCGTGGCGTCAGCCTAGCTCACAGCAACCTCAAGCTCCTGGGCTCAAGCAATCCTTCTGCCTCAGCCTCCCGAGTAGCTAGGACTACAGGCATGCGCCACCATGCCCAGCTAATTTTTTCTATATATATATTTTTAGTTGTCCAGATCATTTCTTTCTATTTTTTAGTAGAGATGGGGTCTCGCTCTTGCTCAGGCTGGTCTCGAACTCCTGACCTTGAGCCATCCACCTGCCTCGGCCTCCCAGAGTGGTAGGATTACAAGCGTGAGCCACCACACCCAGCCTGTTTTGGGATTTTTTGATAAAAGCCATTCTCACTGGAGTTAGGTGATATCTCATGGTGGTTTGATTTGCATTTCCCTGATGATTTAGAAACACTGAGCATTTTTTCATGTTTCTTGGCCATTAGTCTGTCTTCTTTACTTATTTTTTTTTTTGTAGTGATAGAGACGAGGTCTCACTGTGCTCAGGCTGGTGTCGAACCGCTGAGCTGCAGCTATCCTCCCGCCTCGGCCTCCCAGGAAGCTAGGACTACAGACGTGCACCACCGTGCCCAGCCTAGACCCCGTGTCTTATCACTACAAAAAAATTCACACAAAACCAACAAAACACAGCCAAGCACTCTGGCAAGTGCCTGTAGTCCCAGCCACCAGGGAGGCTGAGGCAGAAGGATCGCTCACAGCCCAGGACCTGGAGCTTGCGGTGACCCACCCTCACTGCACTCTACCCAGGACACTGAGTGACACTCCAAAAAGTTTCTGTCATGTCTTTTGCCCACTTTTTAATGGGGTTGTTGGTTTTTTTCTTGCTGATTTACTCCTGAGTTCTTTGTAGATTCTGGTTATCAGCCCTTTATCGGATGTGTAGCATGCAAATATTTTCTCCCATTCTGTAGGTTTTCTATTCGCTCCATTGATTGTTTCCTTGACTGTGCAGAAGCCTTTTAATTTGATCAGGTCCCATTTATTTATTTTTGTTGTGTCATGATTGCTTTTGGGGTCTTCTTCATAAATTCTTTGCCTAGGCCGATGTCTATGAGTTTTTCCAACATCTTCTAGAATTTTTATTTTTAACACAGAAATAATTTAGGCCAGGTGTGTTGGCTCATGCCTATAATCCCAGCACTTTTGGAGGCCAAGGTGGTAGGACCACTTGAGGCTAGGAGTTTGAGACCAACCCGAGCAACACAGTGAGACTCCTGATCTCTACAAAAAAATTAACAACAACAAAAAAAAACTAGCCAGACGCAGTGGTGGGCACATGTAGTCCTACCTACTTGGAAGGCTAAGGCTGGAGGATCACTTGAGCGTAGGAGTTTGAGGTTCTAGTGAGCCATGGTGACGCCACTGCACTGTAGCTCAGGCAACAGAGCAAGACCCTCTCTCATAAATGAATGAATGAATGCCTGGCACTATGCTCTATACATTTGAATAAATAATACTATTTTTTATGTTGTTTTTTGCAGGGTCCTATCAGTGGCGCTAACAGAGATATTTCTATTCTCCAGTGCCATGGAGATAGCGACCCTTTAGTTCCCGTGACGTTTGGTTCTCTTACTGCTGAAAAACTAAAAACATTGGTAAATCCAGCTAATGTAACCTTTAAAACCTATGAAGGCATGATGCACAATTCATCTCATCAGGTACGTGTGTGAAAGCACTGATCACAGCCATAGTTGTAGCTTCTTTCATGTGATACGTTCAAGATAAATAACATTTGACTGCTTGGGGATTTAGAGTAGTTAATTAATGAATTCATACTGAATCATAGGTTAGCAGGTCATTAGGTAAAAGTTTATTCTATTTAATTTAAATATCTACTGATTGCCTGTTACAGATAAGCACTGTACGTAATTCAAAGATTTTGAATTACATTCCCTTTTGTTAACTTTAAGATAAATTAATTAAAATGTAATAGGGGGAGAAAGATGTATATCCAGGTAACTGTATGGAAATCAGAATGTGATATATATTAGAAGTTTTCAAAAAGTGCCCTGTAAAACTGAGAAGAGTGAGATTAATTTTATCACTGAGATCATGATGAAAGAGCTAGATTTTGAAGGATGGTAGGATTTGGACAGCAAGTGTACAGGGAAAGAACTGTTAGACAGGAAAGCAAGCTGTCCAGTTTGCCTCAAGTCGAAGGAAAAGCCGAGTGTCACGGGACAGAAGACATAGGGAGCAGAGACTCGATCGTAGAGAGCTTTTATGTCATGCTGATGAGGCCTTGTTCTCTAGACAGCAGGAAGCCATTGATTTTTTTTGATCCAAGTGATATGTGGTCTACTGTATATTCTGGAGACAGGTGAGGCAGAATTGAGTAGGATTTGGAGATTAATTCTATGGGGGCAGGAAAGAAGGAAGTATCAAAATGGCCTCAGATTTCTAGCTCAGATGACTAAGAAGATGCTATCAGGAAGTAGGTACAAGGAATGGTTTTCGAGTAAAGAAAGGAGATAATACTGAGTTTAGTGATGTATTGAGATCAACATACCCCCATGATATCAAAATAGGATGTTGGAAATACTTGTCTGAAGCTTAAGCCTGTAAAAGGAGATTTGGAATAATTACTAATACTGTTATCAGTGAAGAACTATCTTAGCGCAGGAGGCTGAAGCGGGAAGATCACTTGAGCCTGGGAGTTTGAATCCAGCCTGGGCAACATAGCGGGACTTTGTCTCTAAAAAATAAAATACTGCCTTGGGAGAACATCATGAGAAAAAAAACTGAGGGATAGAACTTTGGGGATGCATTAAGATTTAGGCTAAGAAGGTATTGAGAGTATGGGAGGAGAGAATTTCAGAGTGGGAAGGAACAATGTCATGTGTTTCAGAGAAGGATTAAGGAGAAATAGGCCAGGAAGAAACTGTCTAATATTAAGCCACCCATGACCTTGATGTTTGGGGAGGTAGTGCCAAACTGTCATGGGCTGTGAAGTGGATAGGGAAAGGAAGAAGTAGAGGCAGCGTGTATAGACCTTTTGAAAGGATTTTGATAAAGTGGGAGAAGAGTAGGAAGTCCCTTTAAAAAAATTTATTTTTTTATTTAATGATGGTATTATGAATTGAATTTTGCCTATTCCCCAAGAACAGGTATGTTGAAATATTAATGCCCAGTATCTCACAAAGTGACTTTATTTAGAAATAAGGTCATTGCAGAAGGAATTAGTTAAGATGAGGTCATACTGGAGTAAGGCGAGCCCCTAATCCAATATGACTTGTGTCCTTAGAAGAACATGACTACGTGAAGGCAGAGACACAGGGAGAACACCATGAGACACCAAAGCAGAGATGGAAATTCCGTATCTGCAAGCCAAGGAGCACCAAAGATCTCCAGCAAAGCACCAGAGCTAGGAAGAAGCAATCCAGAACTGTGAGATAAGATTCTATTGTTTAAGTCACCCAGTTTGTGATACTTTGTTATGGCAGCCCTGGAAAATTATTATAATACACTTGGGGATACTCAGGATATTTAAATGTTGTTGGGAATGGGTCACTAGGAAGGGAGATAATGAAAGTAGAAGAAAGAGAGTCTATTAGTGGATTATGTTCTTGAAGGAGGAGATAGGAAACACTACCTCAGAGATACGGCCCTAGAAGGAAAGACATTTCTAGAATTGTAGTGAGAGGAAACAAGGAAGGTAAGGTAGTTTCTAGTTATGATTCACATTTTCTCTAAAACTTATGAAGTACAATCATCATCTGATGATGAGCTGGGCCCTGGTGTCATAGGAGATTTGAGAGAATGGAGAATATTTGAAATGGTCTCTGCAGAGAATAAGAGAGAAAGCTGAGGATCTACAAGATTGCCAGTCACCAGATTCAGAAAGAGCATTAATAAATGAATACATTTGCAGTTTGATTTGATATAGAGGTATTTTAAAACTTTTATCCTTATTTTATCTATCCTACTTTGAAAAAAAAATTTGGTAATAAACATTTTGAGTATTATAATTTGAAACCAATAATAGATATTCATATATTTTGTTGCCCCCTCACATCATTTGAGAGAACTGTTCATTCCTTTCAGGGCCTGTATTTAGGCTGTGAGGGTCTAGATTTGTTATCATCCAATAACAAATGTGTAATCACTGAATTAAAGCTTGTGGAAGCTACATAACTAGAAAAGGTTGAATTCCCATCAGACCTATAAATTCACATAGTCCTTGAGTTTATTTCAATATATGCAGTCATTTATTAAATAAAATGGCATACTAATATTTTATAGTTTGATAAATGTAATAATGAGTCCCTTGATAGTAGAATTAAATAATATAGAGGCAGAGTTGTTCATTAGCCTATTTAACAGTTTATTAACATAGATAAAAGCTGTCCAGTTAACACAAATATATAATATTAAGCCAATATAAAATTTCGAGAGGATTCTTATTGGTTCCTTGAGACATAGGTTTAGGATTGTATTCAGTTTCCATCATCCTGATCCGTACC
>NW_012153174.1:7220183-7272215 GCF_000956105.1 Propithecus coquereli
TTAAATAGATTTTAAGAGGTACGAGTGTTTTGTCGTTACATGGCTGAGTTGCATAAGGGCGAAGTCTAGGCTTTTCACAGAGCTTCATAAAGGCTCTGTACACGAGTCTTTGTGGAGTCATACTGGAGGCCACGGGACTCAATGAGCAGGAACAGAAGGTGAGGAGAGAGAGGACAGCAGGAGGTGCTGTCACAAGAAACTGTTGAGGACTTCGGGGTGTTGTGCAATGGAACACTTTAATGCTGCAGCTCTTTTCTGAGTGACTAAATTATAAGGTTGAAAGCTTGCTGCATTCCTAAGTTTTGGAACTATGAGGCGAAGGCCTGATAACAGAAAGTGGGTTTGAGGGAGGTGAGAAAACTGAGCCAAGTGCAGGAGGCTTCTAGGAGAAAGTTTCTTCTATGATAGATCTTTGGTATATTAATGTTCATACTTTTCTAGGCACATTTTGGGGACATGCTCTCTCAAATGGTTGTTTGGATGTTACTCCTTATAAAAAACACACAATCCTTTATGCTATAGATTTAGCATTTCATTCAAATGAGGGAATGATAAAAGCTAGGCCTTTTCACTGATACTTAGTTGTCAGTAATTGTACATTTACTGAGACTTCTTGGTGTAGGTTCTGTCACTTTGAAACCTCCCTGTGTCCCAGTGTTTTAAGTATAGGAAAATGCAGACTATTTCCATGGAACTAGATAGTAGATGGGAACTGTCATTTCAATGTATGATAATAATATCATCATAGGAAGTGTTCTGAGATTTCTGTTCAGACTCATTTCTTTTTTAATGTCTTTTTATTTAATTATAGTATTAAAAATACAGTTTCACCTTCCCTGTGTATACCATGGATTTGGTTAGTGGCATTTTAGTGGGGATTTAATTTCTGATTTATATAACTGCTTATTAAGCCACTTTATTCCAAACAGGAAATGATGGATGTCAAGCAATTCATTGATAAACTCCTACCTCCAATTGATTGATGTCACTAAGAGGCCTTGGTAGAAGTACACCAGCATCATTGTAATAGAGTATAAACCTTTTCCCGTGCCCACTCTCCAAACTTCTGATGTTTGCAGTGTTAAACTGTTTTGCAAATACACACCAGTGACACAGAGTAAATAATGTCTCCTCATGGGAAATTTATGATCTTTTACATTTCTATACATATATTCTTATGATCCAGAATATTACTAGTATTAAGGTGAAGCAGCTAGCTTCTTTTTTCTCAAATGTAATTCAGCAAAATAAAAAATACTGCAACCAGATTTTTTATTACATCATTTGAAAACTACTAGTATGCTTAATGAAAATTTGTTCAGATATAAACGAGCAATTAAGATATAAATGATTTATGCATGCTGTGACTTAGTCTGTGGATTAATTCCAAAATTGCTTAGTCACCATGCAGTGTCTGCATTTTTGTATGCGTATTCCTATATACATAATGATTGTAATACACAGTAAGAATGAGGTGGTATTACATTATCCCTAATAACAGGGATAATGTTTTTTAATGTCAATAAAGAGTAATATGGCTGTCCTCAATCAGTGGCCCTTTTATTTTGGGACCAGGCTTTTCTTTTCCCTGATACCATTTCTATTTAATATTCTTTTCTCCTCTCAAGAAAAAAAAAATGTTCTTTCTTTCTTTATTGTACTTCATTGCAGACCAAATATTGCCTCCCAGCCATAGACATCTGCTGTCTATACATGCTATAATCTCACATTCTGAATCACAGACATAAGGTATTAAAATCTATACTTTATAAAGAAACCAGACATTACTTAAAACTTTCTGCACTACTTATTTCAAATAGCTACACCTTAGTCCAAGTTTAAACCTATTTAGTTAACAGACAATTCAAACCCAGTAACAGGAATAATTCTGTGGTTTTATTTTTTCTGTAAGCAACTGAAAGAATAATTATATTCTGGTATGTTCTGCAGTATTTAAGACTGATCTTAAAAACTAATTTTTAAGATGATTTGGTCTCCTTGTAGCACCGAGTTTAGGTTTACTTATTTTGTACATATGTTTGAAACCAACTGCTGTAGAAAATGAGCAATCATGCATTGTAGATGTTTAGTGAAAATAAAAAATAATAATGTAAAAATGAAAATGAGCAATCCATTAAAAAAGTTGCTTTATTTTTATCTGCCAATGGACTTATTTGAAATTTTCACTTTAGTCAGTGATATTTCTTTTAAAATTAGTTTTTTGTGTGAATATAAAAATAGCAACATTTGATTTTAAATAGTCAGAATTTCTAGGTTACTGGTAAAAATTATTTGAAAACAAATTTGTGAGTAATAAAGGTTAGTCAGAACCTTATATGTATGATGTAATTACCATGCAGTTTAATATGTAGCAAAAATATATGCTCCATATTTCTGAACTGTTAACTTTTCTGCTGTATTCTAATTGACCAAAACAATGTTAAGAATGCATCTTTATAAATGGGTGCTACCTGATAATGGAAATAATTTAGTAATGGACTATATAGGATGTTAATGATGAAGCCATATGTTTATGTCTGGATTTAAAAATTTTAAACAATCATTTACTAAGTCATTTTGCTTTACCTTGAAGAACATAAACTGTTACTTCAGTTACACAAATCAGCAAGATCTTATTTATGGCAAGAAATATTCCGTTGAAATGTTATGCTGTAATGTGGGAAAATGTAATGTTTTTCACGGTTTCTATCAATGTGAAATAAAACTTAATTCCGACTTTTCTGTGACTTTTTTTGAGTGTTATTTTAACATTTGGGTTTACCTTGGAATGAACATCTGTAATGAAAGGGAGAAAAATAACAACTTTAATCACAAGGTTAGATGTACGAAGAGAGATTTTGATGATGGTGTGGTTGGTTTAGAATGGAACCAGGCATGGGAAATAATCTCATGTTATTCAATTTTTTTTTTTTTTTTTTTGAGACAGAGTCTCACCGTGTTGCCCAGGCTAGAGTGCCGTGGCATCATCTTAGCTCACAGCAACCTCAAACTCCTGGGCTCAAGCGATCCTCTTGCTTCAGCCTCCCAAGTAGCTGGGACTACAGGCATGCGCCACCATGCCCGGCTAATTTTTTCTATATATTTTTAGTTGTCTGATTAATTTCTTTCTAATTTTAGTAGAGACGGGGTCTCGCTCTTGCTCAGGCTGGTTTCGAACTCCTGAGCTCAAACAATCCGCCCGCCTCGGCCTCCCAGAGTGCTAGGATTACAGGCGTGAGCCACTGCGCCCGGCCATGTTATTCGATTTTAATCTGCTGAGAAAAGATTTCCCAAATTTGGTTTTCAGTGTCTCTAACCTATTTTAAAAGTTTTAATTGGTGTTTTCCTTTTGTCTTTTTCTTTAATGTAGTATTCATTGGGATTTTTAAATTAGTGTCGTAAATCAGTTATCCACATAGTTTTTTTCCTCCTATTTCCCCATTGACTTCTGACTTTTACCAATACAGGAATCCTTGCTGTTCTGTTAAGCAGTCCCTCAGTTTATTAAAGTGACCAGCGCTTTCGAGTGTGCTTTCTTCTGTGTCTAGATAGTCCTGATGGTAAGAGAGTTCTGTACCAAAAATATCGTCTGACTTCAACTCCTTTTTTAGATTATCCTCCACAGCAGCACCTTATTTCATACGATACTCTTTATTTCATCATCCTTTTGAAAATATTGTGTTCATAATTAAATGTGGTCAGAACTTGGTGCTGTTACTGTCTATATACCAATTAGATAACAATAGCTGAATGTATATGTAAATAAATTGAAAATTTGCCCACTACTACACTCAGTCTCACTGCCACCTTTTAAAAGTAGACATACTTTTAAACCCTCCTAACAAGTATGATTTTATTTTGTAGAAATTACTAAAAAGTAAAAATGTAATTTGTTAAATGTTTAATATATTCCAGGCACTATGCTAAGCATTTTATATCCTTTATCCATATAAACCTCTCATCACCTTATATCCATTTTACGGAAGAGGAAACTGATGTCTAGAGAGGTGAAGAAATGTTTGCCTCCGATTAGAAAGGTGTGACTAACTCCGTGGTCTTCAGTGCCAGTGGGCACACACAAAAATGTGTATTTCATATATTACACAACATCCAGAAATGGCTGAGTAAAACAATGATATTAATAAAAATCAGCTCATCATAAAGAAATTGCAATCTCCAGTGACCAGAGGGAACTAAAAGGAAACTAAAAACCCACATAGCACACTTCCCTTTGGGGCTTCCATGAGGTAAAGTGTGTAAATAATTCACCATTATAAAGCCAGGACCCTTTTAAGGGCTACACACAAGGTGAACTAGGGAAAAAAATAATCTAACCAGCACAGAGAAGTGAAGGGAAGCATCGCTGCTTTGGCCTGAGCTCTGGCCCGGGAGAGGAAGAGAACCTTCCCTTGAAATGTTTTAACCAGGAGCTTGACTCCACGTGTTTAGATTTTGAGTTTATACTATTTATGTGGTTTGGCAACACAGACCTTTATGGTAATACCAAGAATCTCCCTGAACTGGCTGTGCTCCTCAGGCACCTGGAAGAGGAAAACACAGATTCTTTATGGAAAATGACATCCACAGAATTTAAATTTTGAGGTTGCATAAATTCAGCCTTGTCAAAAGTGAGCTCAGTGCCCCCAAATTACAAACCATGTGAGGTAACAGTTTACCTACTACAAATGTTTACCAGATGACACAAAAGATAAAAGGATGATTAGACTCCCAGGAACTTGAATAAACAATTTTTAGATAGAGTATGAGAATGTTAAAATAATCAAAGACAAACAGTAAATAAATGAAAAAAGAATGTAACAGTAAAAAAATGCAGATTTGAAAGAGTTCTAGAAATGAAAGCTAGCCATTCAAAAACCTCAGTGGAGAAGTGTTATTTATGACAGCACAATATTTTATAAAACCCAAATAGCAAATAAAAGTGGACCTGCTAAATAAACTATCAAACACAATGGAATGTTAGGCAGCTATAAAAAAGATGAAGATGCACTGTATTAGTTTGGAAAGGATTCAGGATACATTATCAGATGAAAAAAATGAAAAACTGAAAGAGGTGGAGGAAATGAGACCACATATTTGACTTGGCTGTAATTTGCATTATTAACACTAAAAGGATACTGAAGAATCTAATAAAAGTGGTTATCTACAGAGCATGGGTGGGGAAGGAATGTGGGTGAGGACGGGAGTGGGAGGGAGCAAGCCTGCCCTTGGGATACACTGTTTATTCAGATTTTTTTATTGTGTTAGAATATACGTAACAAAATTACGATTTTAACCATTTTTAAGTGTACAGTTCAGTGGCATTAAGTATATTTGCATTGTGCAACCATCACCATCGTCCATCTCCAGAACTTTAATCTTCCCAATGGAAACCCTGTACCCATTCTTCAGATTTTGGATCATGTTAATATATGACCTATAAAAAAGATTCAAATGGATGAGTTAAACTGTGAATTAGACACAACACAATTGAAAGATAGCTCTGAGGAATTTACTCAGAAGGAGGCCCAGTAAGCAGAAGGGAGGGTAAGAGACTAGAACAATAAAAAGGTCCAATGCAAAGTTAATGGAAGTTGCAGAAGGAGAGAACAGAATGGGAGAGAAGAAATATCTGATGATAAGATGGCTGATATGTCTAGACCCGAGGAGAAGTAAGAAACCTCAGGTTCAGGAAGCAGAAATGAGTTACTAATAGAATAAATACGTGAATGAAATCTCCACTGAGACACATCATGGTGAAAAACAAAAAAGCACACCATAGAAAAAGATCTTAATAGCAACCAGAGAAAAAGAACGTACTTAAACTGTCACACAATAGACTCAAGAAAAACACCGCCGGAGGTCAAAAGATGATGGAATAATATCAAAGTTGGAGAGAAATGCAATTTGGGGTTTTCTACACAGGTAAACTCAAGGCTAAAGGCAAAAGCAAATCTTTTTTAAATAAATAGAAAGTTTATAAGAAAAGGACTACTGATAGAACTTTTAAAAGATGTTCTTTCAGAAGAAGGGGAGGAAATCGATTCAAAGAATGGGGAACAAAGACAGTGATAAACATTTGGGTAACTAAACAAGCACTGATGACTACATAAAACTAATAATACTAATTTGGGGGCTAAAATACTGGATAAAAATAAAGAATATACAAAAATCAATCATATTTTATATACTAGCAGTAAGCACATGGAAATCAAAATTTAGAATGCAATACCATTTACAGGTGCTAAAAAGGAATACTTTAGTGTAAATCTAAAAAATTTTGTGCAGGATTTGGAGGCAGAACTACAAAATGCCGATGAAAGACATCAAAGAAGATCTAAATAAATGGATATTTACACCACGTTCATGGATTGGAGGACACAACATAGTAAAGATGTTAATTTCCCCACACTGATATACAAGTTTAGTATAATTCCTGTCAGAATCGCAGCAACATTGTTGGAGTTATACACAAGATGATTCTAAAGTTTATATGGAAAGGCAAAGGAGTGAGAGTAGCTTAAACAATGTCGAAAAAGTATCTCTCTTCTTTTAAAAAGTGGGAGGAATCTCTCTACCAGATTTCAAGACTTATTAAATTATGACAGTAATCAAAACTATGTGGTATTAACAGAGAGAAAGACAGATGAATGGAACAAAATAACACAGAAATAGCCTCACACAAGTGCAGCCAACTAATATTTAACAAAGTTACAAAAACAATTCAATAGAGGAAGGATGGTTTTTCCACAAATTGTGCTGGAGCAACTGGATATAGACAGGCAAAAAAAAAAAAAAAAAAACCTACATCTAAATCTTATACCTTATGTACAATTTAACTCAAAATAGATCATAGATCTACATGTAAAACTCCAAAACTTAAGTTAGAAAACAGAAAAATCTTCAGGACCTAGGGCTTGAAGTGTTCTCAAATATGACAGCAAACAGGATACTCCTACGAGAAAAAAAATTAGAAACTTTTGCTCTTTCAAAGATCCTATTAAGAGAACAAAACGACAAGCTAAGACTAGGAGAAAATATTTACAAACTACGTATCCTGACAAATGGCTAATATCTAGAATATCTAATCAACTCTCAAAACCCAACAGTAAAAACAATCCAATTCGAAAATAGGCAAATGACATGAGATATTTCACTGAGGAGGCTATCTGGATGGAAAATAAGCACACAGAAAGATGATCAACACCACTAAGCTATCGAGGAAATGGAAATTAAAACCACAATGAGGCACCACTACTCACCTATTAGAACATTTAAAATAAAATAGAGTGACAATGCCAAATGCTGGTGAGGATGCAGGGAAAGCGCATTTCCCATATATTGCTGGTAGGAATGTCGAATGGTGCAACCACTTTGAAAAAGTTTGGCAATTTCTTAAAAATCTAACACACATATTACCTAGCAATTGTACTCTTAGGCATTTATCCTAGAGAAAGGAAAATTTATGTCCACACACAAATCTGCATGGGATTATTTACAGTGATTTTATTCATAATAGCCAAAAACTGTTTATAAACAAACAAAATGTCCTACGGTTGAAGAATGGCTAGACAAACTGGTACATCCCTATTATGGAATAGAATTCAGCAATATAGAAGGACAAACTATTGATGTACACAGTGACTTGAATAGACTTCAAGGGTGTTATGATGAGTGAAAAATACCAATCTCCAAAGGTCACAGACTATATATAAATTTTTCAAAATTATAGGGATAGAAAATGGGTTAGTGGTCACCAGGGGTTAGAGATGGTGGAGGAGAGGGTAAAGGGTGTAACTGTAGAGGAATGGCATGAAGATCTTTGCAGTGATGGAACAGCTCTATATCTGGATTGTGGTGGTGGTTGCATGAATCTATATATGTGATAAAATGATAGAGGACTACACACACTACTTTGTAAAACATTGTCAGCATTCTGGTTTTGATACTGTAGAATAGTTATGTAAGATGTAACCTTTGGGAGAAACCAGATGAAGGGTATAGAGGACATCTCTGTGCCATCTTTACATTCCCTGTGAGTCTATGAATATTTCAAAATAAAAATTTTGTTTAAATATACAATGGGAGGGATGATAGAAGTTGAAATATTCTGTGGTTCTTCCATTTTTCAGAGTGGATAAGATATATTTGTTTTCTTTAAACTAATTGTCCAATTGCAACTCGATATTCCATTAGCAATTCATGGTGAGGACAAGTGGCTCATTACCCAGAGACAGGGCTCAGAGGTAGACCCCAGAGCTCTCATTTAGAAACATAACATCTTACCCTCAGCCTGGATTTAGAAGAAAAACTGACAGCAATAGGTCAGGAGCCCAAGCTGGGGAAATCCTATGGAGTAGTTTGTAAGTCTTATCCCCTGGGAAACTCATCCATCTCTGGTCACATCTGGTCGCTCTGTCTCTAGAGCAGCTTGATGTCAGGAGAGACTAACTATGCAATCAGAAAGGAAAAACATCACATATGCAGGGCGCTGGGGGTCGGTGGACCCTTGGGATGGACAGAGAGGCCGCGCTCCAGAGTTCTGAAGACCACGCATAACGTAAGATGTGCCTTACCAAGTTAGAGCCACGGCTGCCTCCCAAACACTTCTCCTCCCAGCATAGAACCTGCTTTGATCACTACGCCTTTCCCCAAGGCCTTTGATGACTCCGCATTTACTGGATGGAGGAATCCGGATTCACTAACCCTTGTCCAGCATCCTTCGTGGACATTCCAGCCCACCTTTCCAACTCCTCCTGTCGCTGGCCCGCTGAACCCCTGGCTCCGGTAAAACCATGTACTTGCCGACTCCTGAGAGAGCCTGGCACACCTGCCTTGGAGCCTTCTTTCCATCCACTCAGATCTATCCCCTCATAAGGTCGTGCTCAAGTCTGTCCTCTTCTGGGAAGACCCCCGACAGCACCTGCAGGCTGCCCCATCCTCTGAGCAAGTAGTCCTGTTCTGCTTTGAGCCATTCATTCTGGTGTCCTGATCTGTTAAGTCCTGTGTCACTATCTAAAGTTTCACTAGTAGGTCCTGCTTGTTTTTTTTTTTTTTTTTACAGGGTCTCACTGTGTTGCCCAGGCTAGAGTGCCGTGGCGTCATCCTCGCTCACAGCAACCTCAAACTCCTGGGCTCAAGCAATCCTCCTGCCTTAGCCTCCCGAGTAGCTGGGACTACAGGCACGCGCCACCATGCCCAGCTAATTTTTTCTATATATTTTTAGTTGTCCGATTAATTTCTTTCTATTTTTGGTAGAGATGGGGTCTCGCTCTTGCTCAGGCTGGTTTCGAACTCCTGAGCTCAAACAATCCGCCCGCCTCGGCCTCCCAGAGATCTAGGATTACAGGCGTGAGCCACCGCGCCGGCCGGTCCTGCTTGTTTGAGTCCCAACTAGATTGTAAACTCCCACAGTCAGGGACGGTGAATTTTATGTTCTTATATCCACCCCAACACCTAGTGCAAAGTCTGGTAAGCAGCGAGGGTTTTTATTGCATTCTAGTGTTGATTTTTTTTCTGGCACAGGTTTCAATTAATGTGCTCAGAAAGTTTTGGCTTTTGAAGCATTTCGGAGTTCAGACTTTTGGATTAGGGCTGCTCAACCTCTGTGGATTGACTATATGATGGAAAGACGAGGACGTAGGCTTTACCTTTCCCAGTCTCCTCGGTTGCGGATTTGGGGTATCGACCCTGACTGGCTGGCTTCTCCGGTCGCTCTCAGAAGATGCTAGACCAAGAGCTGTGCACGCCAAACCCCGCAGAGCGCACATCGCTGGCAGGGATCAGCGACCGCAGCCTCTAGAATGTCCCCGTGCGGCTCCAACTTGCCGGCGCCGCCCCGAGCGCGCGGAGACGCCCCGACCCCGCCGCGCCCACCCCCGGGCCGGGGTCCGCCCCGCCGCGCCGGGAGCCGGGAGGAGCGCGGCTCGGGGCCACCGGCACAAAGGGCGGCCGGCGGGACCCGCGAGGCGCGAGCGGGCGGAGGGGACGCCTAGTGCCCGGGTGAGCCGGGGCGGGCGGGCGGCGGAGGAGGGCGGCGCGCCTGGCTCGGGGCTGTGCCCCAGGGAGTCGGCGAGGGGCATCGAGGTCCCGGGCCCCGCGACTCTGGGCCGGCAGGGTGGGCTCACCTGCTCCCGGGGCCAGCCCCTGCCACCCAGGCCGCGCCCTGGCTCCCCAGACCCGCCGCCTCCGGGAGCGCGGCTGAGGGGGGTTCTGGGGATACCGGGCGCAGGCTCGGTAGGTCCAAGGCGGTGTCCTGCTTTCCGTCCCCCTCCAAGGCGGGCTGGGGGGGGTCGCCACTCTAAAATAACGTGCTGGGGGAGCCCAGCTGCTTGACCAAACCTTTGAAAACCAGGTGTGAACCGACGGCGGCGGTTTCTGCGGTGCGGGGCGCTCTGGAATAGAGCCTGCCGCTCTCCGACCCTTTACTGAGTGGACCTTAAACCCCGGGCGTGCGGGCCTGTGTCAGGTCGAGGGCTGCAGTTCCCACCGTGAGGAGGGATCAAACGGCGGGCGAGACCGGACCGTCCCGGCTACCGCGGCGCTGACCGTCCTGGAGACCTGCCCTGCTGCCTGCGAGGGGCCTGGCTGCGGATCCCCCTCTGCCAAGTCCTGCCTTCGCGCTGCCCCTGTCGTCTGGGGCCTTTCCCCTGAGCGGCTACTGGCGTCTCGTTACTCCCCAGGATTCTCTCCTGCAAATGTGACTGCGTCCCGCCGCAGGGCACTTACCCGCTTCCTTTTATTGTATTTTGTTGTATCGAGTTTGCACTTGGGAAGACTGTTTGAAATGAGGACACCACTCTCTGGGGCGAAGTCTGTTGCCAGCTTTATCTGTTGAATTAGTTTTGCAGAATCTCCCCTTTGCTGTCGTTAGTGCGTGCGGTCACAGATCCCGCGTGGGAGGCTGTCTCACCGCTGCGGGTGTTTTAAGTTCACAGGTCGTGCCCTTGCACTGATCCTCATTGTTAGGGGCTCCGCGTAGGGCTGTGTGTTTGCGCAGGACGGAAGTGAAGAAGGGTCGCTTCGTTTCTTTCTGCCCTGCAAGACTTGGGCCAAGCTTCGAACCGGGGAGGAGGTCCAAGGAAAGACCAGGAAGTTGGAGGGGCCTTGGGGAAGTCAAGTGGTGCTCGAGGTCAGTAGTGGGAGGGATTAGAGTGATGGCGAGTGTCTTCTTAGAGGCCTTTGCTGTGATTTCCAGGTTTTTCATATTGGATTTATACTACTTTTAAATATTATTTGGAGTATTATTAAAACCTACTTTGGCCACCCGTTTAACCCCCTCGTTACAATGGGAAAATTTTAAAAGCAGAAAATTAAAAATATATATTGATAATTAACACTGATCTATTAAACAGAACGCTAAGCAGCCTAGCAGTTTTATGAACCATTAGCAAAAATGTGTGTACATTAAAAAGAAAATGCTCAGGCCGTTAGGGAAGCAGTCTACTTCCCCATCCTGTCCCTTTTCTGTTTGACGTACACATCATCTATTAGCCGTTTAAAGTATTACAGATTGATCTGGTCTCTATTGGCAACTAAAAGTGGGGCTTGTGTGTTTATATAAAGCTCAGGTTCAGTAAAAATTAGAGGACAATAGCTTTTTTGCAGAATGAGAAAGTGGCAAGCCTCCAAGGAACTTGAACTTCAGATAACATTTAACACCATCACATTAGAGAACACTTTATAGAGGAAAAGTTAGGATTTCAAAAAAAAAATCGAGGAGTTTATATAAACTCTGATGGAAAACTGTTTTTCTCTAATTCATATTTACCCCCCATACCATGCAATCTGCAGAGCTGCTCAGAGGTGGGTGAACTGACATGGTCATTTGCTAACAGCATGTTGAAATCCATTAGTGTGTTCTTTGTTCTGCATCCTTAAGAACGTTTGGTGGTGGAAAATAGAATAACGAGTGACAGAAATCTAACTATAAGTGTCCAGACCTTCCCCTTTTATGGTGACTGGCTTTAGATGCTGGTTGGTGGATGGTTCTTTTAAAATTTTTTTAAGATGGCACACGTGGCATTTGAGACTCAGGGCATGCAAGGGTTCCCTGTGAGCACGTTGTTTCTACCTTGGTTCTTGCTATGAGAAAGTGGCTGCTAGATATCTCTTTTCTTCCCTGATTCAAGAAAGATTTGGAAGCAGGAGGCAAAAACGGAAGCAGTGTCCTGGCCTCACATCTGAACTGGAATTTTCAGAGATGGAGTTGGGAATGTGGAGAGACTCCCTGGTTGGAAGGAACAGTGCCCTCCAGCCTGGAAGGTCATTTCCAGCAGTGTGGCCACTTTGCTGTTCAATTCCTTGGTTATTCCATACATACATGAGCAGCAGTGGCCATAACTGGACTCCAGGTTTGAGTTAAGCTTAGTCCTTGGCTTCAAGTACAAATTAGGAATTCAAGCTCAAGGGCAGAGATTTGGTTAATTACAAGCGGGAAGGTAAAACTTTGGATGAGACTCTACCTGGAGCTATTTGGAAGAAGGCTTTCCTTCCCCCATCCTTGGAGCAACCTTGAGCCTCCTGGACTCTGACTGTCGTTTGTTGTTTGTGAATCCACAGAGGTGTTATGGGACGGAGGAGAGACTTCAGGAGCGTGTCTTGCATTTTGATCCTCTCATGCATCTGGTGCTGCCTGGTTGTACTTTCCTCTCTCTCTCTCAACCTGGGTTGTCCTTCTTCAGACTTCAGAAGGATAATGGTGACCCCCAAGTGAAGCTTCACGTTTCCTTAAGACTGGTGTATAGTCTCCCTTGAGTTAAAAATCATTTGTTAGTTTTTCAAATAAACTAAAGCCCTCCGGGTGCTTCTTGAAAGGATGATGTTGCTAACAGGCTAACAAAAAATAATAATAATAATAAATTTCTAACCCACAGACTCTTAGAAAGGGCATGAACTCTTGTCTCTAAGATTAGGTACCTGAGTATCTCTCCTACAGGGATGTTTATCTAGCAATTAAAAGGAGCTGAGCAAACAAAAGAAAGTGTAAATTCTCATTAACATTTGCCAGAGCTGGTCAATCCACATTCCAGAGATGGAAGAGTCTCCAGGAGAGGGAAAGAAAGGGTAAACTATCTGATTGGCTGCCATTAAGGTTCACTACCTATAGACTAAAAGGTTTTTTTTGTTTTGTTTTGTTTTTGAGTTTGTTTAAACAGCCTTGAAGAGTTCCAGACCCGGCAGCAGGGGTGGGAGCTTCCCACCTCCTCAAGGGGAACCAGCAGCAGATGCCTCCCATTGTCATTCTATCTATAGCCAAGAAGAAAGAAAAGACCAATTCCTGTTATCAGTCTACTAAGTGAGAACTAAGAAAAGGTGAACACGGCAGTTTCACAGCTGTCTCCTGTTAATTGGGATATAGCTATAAATTTTCTTTTCCTTCCCTAACAAAGCCCTGAAACCACTTGGCTTCGAAGCCAACACCTTTCTCTTCCTTTCTGGTGCTGTGCCCTTTCTCTTAGGAGAAAGTGATAAACTTCGTACATCTTTCTATCCTATTCTTTGTTTGAGAAATCTTTCTCTGCCCAGGTACAAATTTCATAACCTTTCACTGGTGGCCTGTATGGGGAAACTGAGTCACTTCTTTATCTCCATACAGAGGAGCTCACTTTTCTGCCTCTGTCTCTAGACTGCTCCTTCCCCTGCTGTGCAGCTCCTCACACATTCTTCTAGGTGCCTTTGATAGCGTTTGGAATCTGGTGAGTCTCTGGGGCTTTAGAAATGGTCTTGCACTTGAGAAAAAGCAGATTAGTGGTTACGGGAAACCTGGTGCCAGTCTGCCACCCTGGGAGAGGCGTGGGGTGGGGACACCTCGTAACCGCCTCCTCCTGGACTTTGCCCAGACCCAGGGACACCTGGCTTTGAGGAAGCTCCTCTCTAAGTTTCGGTTTAGACCAGGACTTGGGGACAGCCACCTTTTGGCCAGCACCTTATGTTTTGTGTTTGTCTGCCTCAGAGGCGGGGATGTCAGATGTCTGATCAGTACCCGAAGGTCTAGTGGGGGACGCCCCTCTCAGACTCTCAGTAAGTCGATGTGTGACCATCCCTAAAGTCCTTCCCCTTTTTCTTCCTATGGGCAGTTGGCCCCATCTGAAAACTATTTTATTATAATACAGCCTGGCCACAATATAAATTATGACCAGGAAATTTGGCCCAAGAATGGATCTCTCAATCTTAATGCTATTCTGCCACTCGACCTTCTATAATATTACCACTGACTCAGCTAGGAATCTGACGTTCTCTACATTCAAGTTTTCTTTAAACTTAACTAGACTTCCTGATCTTCACTCTGCCTGCCACGTATTACTTTTTACTCCTGCATCTCTCTTACTGTCTCCACTATCCAGATGAGGTTTCTCATCCCGCTCCCCCTGCTCCCCTTCCTTCTTTTCCATCTCCACCTCTCTCTCCTAGCCGCACTCACCGGGGAAAGCCGCTCCAACCTCCCTCCCTGCCTGTGCACCAGCTCCCTCTCTGGGAGACTGTGGGGTCAGAAAGCGTTATAAGTTACTCAGAGCTCAGATAAAACTCCAACCCTTTTCCTTTCCAGACTGTCTGAAGCGTTTTGCCTCTTTACTAATTTAGATCCTGACACCAGGGAGGGACGATTCATCTTTGCAATGTACTTCATCTCCCATTCCGCTCTGATACTTGACATAAACTCCAAAAACTTGAAATGGGGCCTCAGATTACACATTTCCCCTAGGAACAAAAACTGAGACGAGAGAAAAAGAGAAAGTGGGGCCAGTGGTGGGTCCTGTGAGCAGAAAAAAATTTTCAAATAGTGGCCACGATTATAAGAAAAACTCTTCAGAGACAGAGTTACTCTGGAGGCTCACGCAAGAAGACACCAGGACCATGCCCTGCTCCAGGAGCTACACCCTGTTTTAACTGCCACCAACTGGGTGCCTGGAGTAAGGAATGACCCAGGAAGTAGGCTCTGCTGGGATTGTGACCTCACTGCAAAAAGGAAGGGCGCTGGAAGTGCGAGTGCCCCCCTCTTCTTAAAATGGGAGATCACAGCTGCTTTCCAGAACAAGTGGGCCCCCTGAGCCAGCATCATCCCCACCCACGGATCCTCTGGAATGGGTTCAATGTGACCAACAGACCCCACTTCTGAACAGGCTCAGCTTCGTCACATTGGGATGGCCAAGCCTTGGGTAACTCTCTGTCACAGGTAAGCAAATTGATTTTAATAGACACCAGCCAGTTATTCTGGTCTTTCTAAATTTTTGGGACCTCTGTTTCCCTCCCCTATCTCCATCATCAGAATGGAAGTTAAAATGCAGCCCCCTCTCCCCCTTCCCGCCTACCCCCATGTCCTCTGCAGCCCCTCTGCTCACTGGGAGATCAAGTCTTTGCTCCTTTAGTGCTTCCCAATCGCCCCACCCCTTACTGGGAGAGATCTTAAGGTTAAGTTAAGCGCTTAACTCCTTTAACACCACAGACTTCCTTTTACAGGCTCTTGGAAAAAGACTTAACATACAACCTTCTTTTTCCCTTTATCTAGGACTAAAATCCTAACTCTATGCTGTGAATGTAGAAATATACTTTTGGTAGGAAGGTTAAATAGAAAGGAAAGTGATATTGTATGGGAAAGGATCATGTGTGGAAGGGTTTTTTGTCCTAAAATGACTGGTTGTTTGAGAGAAGAGAAATTTAGGACAGAGACAGAAGGATTGAGCATGTCGCGCGCGGATGGTCGGTGCAAGTCAACATGAGGAAGGTTCACAAAAGAAAATTTATGAAGGAATTTTGTATGTAATCAAATTGGCTATAATTAAAAAAATTTTTGGTTAAAACAACAAAGTTTTCTTAAAATATTAATTTGCTCTTAATGAAATGACATAATGTATTAATTTTAATTCACTAAGCTGTTTCCTTTTTAATTAAAAAATTCTCAGACTTATATCTTAAAAGCTCAACTTCTATGTCTTACTGATTTCAGCTTTTCCCTTTAAAAAGGCTGGGATGGTAACTGGTAAAAACTGGTAAACCCAGTTTTTTAATGTAGTAAAATGTGTAAATCTTTCATTTTATGCCTTTGAGTCTACTGTAATTCAGGGAAAGGCTTTTCCAATTCTGAGATTCTTAAAAATTCTATGGGTGTTTCACTTTTACTTTCATGGACTCATTGTCTTGAAATAACATTTTTGAACTTTTGGGAATTTATGCTCCATAAGTTGTAAGGTTTTGATCCAACTTCTTTTTCCAGCTGGATATCCACTTATTGCAACCTTTTCATTGTATTATATAAATGGACAGGTTTGTTTATGAATTGTTACTTAAATTCCCATTATATGCCAAACTGTTCTTAGACCTTGGAATACAGCAATGAATGAGATCATCGAATTACTGTTCTCCCAAAGCTTACATGAAATTGTTGTAGACAGGCAATAACAAGGTCAACGCGCGCGCGCGCACGCACACACACACACACACACACACACACACACACACACACACACCACATATGTAAGATCAGAGAATAAAAACTGGTAGGAAGAAACTATTTCAGGGGAAGCACATGGAGCTGGTGTTACAACAACCGGGTGGGAGTGAGTGTGAAGTTGTTACACAGGATGGACCTTGAGGGTCTCTCTGAGGAGTAACATTTGAGCAGAAGTCAAAGTAACAACACAGACAATCCATGCAAATATATACGAGCAGAAAAAACAGGAAATGCACAGACCCTAGATCAGGAACGGGCTTTGTGTGTTCAGGGAACAGAAACAAACTGTCATGGTAGGTTGAAGTTAGTGAGTCAGAGGTGGAGGAGCTCAGGGTGTTGGAGCTGAGGTGCGGGCCCTGTCATCCATGCTGAGAAATCTGTTTTGTGCTGAAGGTGACAGGAAGCCAGTGGGGTGTCCAAGCTGGAAAGTGACATGATCTAACTTATATTTGAGGTGACATTTTAGCTGCAGTTTAGAAAATAGACTGTAGGAAATCCTTTCGTATTGTGTATGTTCTGTTTCCCAGGAGAAGATGTAATGTGTAAATGCGGAATGGAAATGTAGGTCCTGTGAGGGATCCTTGTGGGAGATGGAGTCTGTGCTGTGTTATGGGGCTGGTCTCATCATACGCAAGGCCGGAGGGCCCAGACTGCCTCAGCGCTGCCTCTTCTGACTGAAAACGTTTTCTCTTCCACAGGATCAGAGCCAGAAATCCATCTCTGCGCCTGCTGCCCGCTGGCCTTCTCCCGTCAGCGCTTCCTCAGCAAACACGTGCTGCGCAACCGTCCTGCTCAGACATCTCCAGGCCTCCATGTGGACGGTGACCTGCGGTCCAGGGATCATGGCCCGCAGGAGCAGAAGCAATAGCACCAGCAGTTTTCCAATCAAAGCTGCCACAGTGACACAGCAGCAGGTCCAGGGAAGGACAGGAGCTCTGAACCCTTGTTCGGGAGGGAGAGGCAGACTTCAAGGGCATTTTCCAGCCCACCCCTAAGACAAGCAGTAAGCTCAAGAGGAGGGAACACAGTGGTGGAAATGGAGCCCAGGCAAGCCCAGAGGGAAAATCCTGAGGAAATAGACAAACTACTAAAAGGAAAAGAAAATTTCTCCAGGAGTTTGAGGCTGCAGTGAGCTATGATGACACCACTGCACTCAAGCCAAGCAACAAAGTGAGACCCTGTCTCAAAAAAGAAAAAAGAAATAGAAAATTCAAGAGGGGGAGCAACAAGTATGCAGAGGGTGGGCAAGACTTTAGCCAGAAGACAACGCTACTCATGCACAAAAAGAAGCTTTGTATATGCACAGAGTGTCCACAGGGCTTTAGTGGCATTACTTCAGTCAGTATTATCTTGCACAGGAAGACACACACAGGAGAGAATTCCTGTGTGTACAGTTAGTGTGGGAGAGGTTTTACCAATAAGTCGTACCCTATCACACACCAGAGAACATGCTAAGGAAAGAAACCTTTGCTATGCATGGAGTCTGGGTGAGGCTTCAGCTTCAAGGCAAATATCATCAGACACCAGAGGACACACTCAGGGGAGAAACCTTTGGTGTCCAAGGAATTGGGCAAGGCTTTACCCAAAAGTCAACCCTCATCTCTCACCACAGGACCTACCGAGGGGACAAGCCTTTGTCAGTAGTGAATGTGAACAAGGATTCATCCAGAAGTCATTCCTCGTGAAACACCAGGTCTCACATTCAGGAGAGAAGCCTTTTGTATGCAAGGAGCTTGGGCAAACCTATACCAACCACAAAAGACTGCACATATAGCCAAAGCAATCTTGAACAAAACTGTAGGCATCACATTACCTGACTTCAAAATCTATTATACAAAGCTAACATAAACAAGACAGCATGGTACTGGCATAAAAGCAGCAGCCAGTTAAACCAAAGGAACAGAATAGAGAACCCAGAAATAAATCCACCTATCCATGATTAATTGATTTTTGACAGAATTGCCAAGAACATGCAATGGGGAAAGGACAGTCTCTTCAATAAGTAGTGATGAGAAAATGTCTATCCACGAGCAGAAAAATGAAATTAGATCCTTATCTCACACCATATACAAAAATCAACTCAAACTGGATTAAGAAGTAAATGTAAGAGCCGAAACTGCAAACTAATAGAAGAAAACATAGGGGGAAAGTCCCATGATTCTGGTCTGCACAGTGATTTTTGAATATGACCCCAAAAGCACAGGCAACAAAAGCAAAAATAGACAAATAGAATTACATCAAACTTCAAAGCTTCTGCACAGCAAATGATCAACAAGTGAAGATAAAACCAATGCAATAGGAAAAAATCTTTGCAATCCATATACATAGTCCCTCCTTATGTACGGTTTCACTTTCAACAGTTACATTTACCCATGGTCAACAACAGTCTGAAACTATCAAGGTATTTTGAGAAAGAGAGAGAACATTGACATAACTTTTATTACAGTATATCATCATAATTGTTCTATTTTATTATTAGTTATTGTTAATCTCATACTGTGCCCAATTTATAAATTAACCTTTATGATAGGTATGTATTCATATGTACAGGAAAAATCATAGTATATACTATATAGGGTTTGTTACTGTCTGTGGCTTCAGGCATCCATTTGGGGTCTTAGAACATATACCCACATGGATATGGGGGACCAATAAATCTAATGAAAGGTCAATCTCCAAAGCTTATAAAAAACTCAAACAACTCAATAGCAGAAAATGAATAACCCATTAAAAAATGGACAAAGGATCTGAATAGATATTTTTCAAAAAAAGATATACAAAGGTCCAAAAAGGTACATAAAAATGCTTAACATCACAAATCATCAGGGAAATGCATATTACAACAACCCATAGACATCACCTCACAAGGTCAGATGGCTATTATCAAGAAGACAAAAGACAACCAGTGTTGGTAAGGATGTGGAGAAAAGGGAATCCTTGCACACTATTGGAGGGAATGTGAATTAGCACATCATTATAGAAAAGAGTATGAAGTTTCCTCCAAAAATTAAAAATAGAACTACCATATGACCCAGCAATCTCACTACATGGTATACACCCAAAGGAAATGAACTAAGTATGTTGAAGAGATATCCACACCCCCATGTTCATTGCAGCGTTATTCACAATAGCTAAGATACAGAATCAAACGGACCACCCACTGACAGATGAATGGTTAAAGAAAATGTGATATATACACAATGAAATACTAGTTAGCCAGCCAGGTTTGCCAGTAGGACACACCTCCCTGAATACTTTCTTTTTTTTTCTTTTTTTTTTTTTTGAGACAGAGTCTCGCTCCGTTGCCCGGGCTAGAGTGAGTGCCGTGGCGTTAGCCTAGCTCACAGCAACCTCAAACTCCTGGGCTCAAGAGATTCTCCTGCCTCAGCCTCTGGACTAGCTAGGACTATAGGCATGTGCCACCATGCCCAGCTAGTTTTTCTATATACTTTTAGTTGTCCAGCTAATTCCTTTCTATTTTTTTTTTCAGTGGAGACGGGGTCTCGCTCTTGCTCAGGCTGGTCTTGAACTCCTGAGCTCAAACAATAAGAGAATATTTGGAAACACAAGCCTCGCAGCGGTGCAGCACACTGCCCGCCCTTGATGCACCTGAGCGCTGCAGACCGGACACTGTACAGAGCTGTAGGAGATGCACAGTGACCTGTAATGCTGGGGAAGGCTGTGATGCCAGCTGTTGGGAAACTCCCTGTGGGAACCTAGAACTGTCGTCTGTAAGCAGAGGGCGAGCGGAGACCGCTCCAGCTCAGTAGGTAGTCAAAGATTTAATCAGGGAACCTTCCGTATGAGGCAGTCTTGGGTGGCAGCAAGATGAAGTGGATCTCTCCACTTGCAATGATGCCTGTCTAGGCTTTATACCATGAAAAAGGAAAAAAAAAGTCACTGACAGTGGGTTAAACCATCAGGTTGCTTTACTAACATACTTGCTCTCTGCTTAAAGGGACTGTTTGCGTGCCCTACAATATGGTCAACATTCCTAACAGGCGGTGTTCAGAGCAGCAGCAGTTATCTTGGTCCTCTGAGTCCTGCAACCCACTTTGCAGTCACACACCCAGAACACATATCCACAGCCAGAGGCTGCTCAGAGATCATGGCCACAGTCTGACCATGCCCTAGGAAAAGGTCATGACTATATGTCCAGGAGTGATTTGTCCTCCTTTCCTTTGAGGTCATCCAGTGTCACTGTTAGCCCCAAGAGGATCTCAAAGTATGATGCCACCCCCTGTGTGTTGTCACAGCCCTTATCATTCAACTGCATTTGGGAGAGGGGATGACTGAGAGCCAGGAGTTGAGGGTCCTTGTCCTGCACACCCTGCTGTCTAACAGGTGAGGCCATGAAAGTCCCTGCTACACTTTGGGCCTCCTGCTTCTCCCACTCCTGCAGTGAGGAGGTTCAACTAGATTGGTGCTCTCCCATTTATGCACAGCAAAAATTTCCTTTCCTCTAGAAAACAGTCTTCAGAACGCCAACATGCACTACAAACAAATATTGCTGAGGGCGAGTGTGCAGTTGGAGGGAAGGGGTTAGAGTCCTGTTGCTTCACTCTGGTTTCTCCTCCCAAGCTCCCTTTATGCCCTTGTTCATGACACCCAGAAAACGTTCCACCCAATGCTTCCGTGACCTTCTTGTGGCTGCTCTAAAGTCACCAGCCTTGTTGAGGCTGAAGTAGTTCTAATCTTTGGTTGTTCCCCTACTCCTGTCTTGATGTGGCCCCTTCATGTTCTTCCCCTTTGTGCACAGGTGCATAGAAGTATAGAGATGTGTCTGTTTGAAGTTTGCATGTTGATGAAATGGCATTGAGTATGGCAGGAATCATTACTGGCTTTCTATCCTGCTTGTAGGACATCCAGTGAGCCTATTATTTGTTACATTCTGAGATCAATCGATCTATCCATCAATCCATGTATCTACCTATTTCCTTTCTGTCAGTGGGGAAACCCTACTCTCCTCTCCGGCCGAGCGTGCCCTCCTAAGGCCTTTGTGTCCAGCCTGGCCAATCGTAGCCTCCAAGGCCTTCCTGACCACCAGGTCCCATCCAGGCTTTCCCAGGTTCCATGGCCATTCTGGGTTTGTCCTGGGCTCTGGAGAGGAGCTTAGAAACATATCTGTAGGGTGCCTCCCATGACTGATTCCCCACTCAATTTATCAGCCGAAAGAGTTGCCGTCCATGGTGTCCATGACTGGGTAGGGTCATCTCAGCTGGCTGAGTGGGCACGAGAAACATCTTGGGGTTCATTTGCCATATACAATCAAGCTCCACATGAAACTGCAACCAGATCAGAACACCTTCCCTGGGGATCCCTTTCTAGCTCACACTGATCCCCACCCCTGCAAGGGAAACAAGAAACTTTTTATTGGGAACCTCAGACAGCTGTATCCACTCCATGTACATTCCTGTCTGGTTAGGCTGGTGGCCCCGACAGAGATTCTTTACAAAATTTTCAGAAGGCATGTCCAGTGACTGGACACAAGGAACCACAGCCCACCTGGGCGTCCCTATCTGATCAGCCAGTGCCTCTCCTTCAGAATGTAACCCGGAATCATTCTCTGCAGGAGATTCTTACTGTCAGGCCCCACTCTATACAGGCCTGGCCTACCTGTGAAGGTGTCCCTCGATGCCCTTAGCAGTGCCTGCACTGTGGATGGGAGTTTGGAAACATTTTATAAGGAACAGCCAGTGACAAGGCCCAACCAGACTGTGGGACTGAAAAAGGGGCCCTTCTCCCACCTCCACATCGATCCCTGACTTCATGGAGCTTACTTTTCTGTAGGAAAACAACAAAAAAACAACAATAACAACAAAGATAATTTCACTGTGAATAGGTACTTTGAATAAAATGAATTATGTTATTAAGATAGAGAATGGCTTGAAGATGGGGGACTAATCATGTTGGACCATAGGGAAGGCTTCTCAGAGGAGGTGGTGTGTGAATTGATCCTGTAGAAAGCTGGGGGCTCAGGTAGTAGAAAGTATCAAATTAATGTAACGGTCCCACAGCTATCCAAGATATTAACGGATCACAGTTTGAGACAATTCTAGTACTATAAAAAATGTTTCTGTTTATATCAACCTATAAATCTGACTAACTGTTTGATATCTCCTCAGTAATTTCGGCTTCTTCCTTTGCACAGAATTTGGTGTGAGATTAGGTTGGAAAATCCTAACTTGCTTCTGTTGCAAATTTTCCCTCCAGTGATTTCAATTAGAGTCTGTACCTTGGACAATAGGCTACAAAACATTCACTCAACATGTATTTATTGAGGTCCTTTATATGCCATATCCTTCTAGGCACAGATGGAGTTTTAAAAAATACAATCACTTGCAGTCTGCACGTTGTTTCTATAAAATCCAAAGTATTTGGAACATCTAAGTGATGATATTTAAAAAATTTTCTCAGGAATTTGACATTGTGTGATGACACCCATGCTCTTTTTTTTTTTGAATAAGAAATGCTTTGTTTCTTGTAAATAGCAATCTACTCCACAGTAGTTTTACTCAACAATAAGGAAATCTTACATCATTGTTTTCAGAAGGAATACATGACATCCGAATGGGGCAGCCAGGGCAGAATGTGTCCAAATCACTAGGGCCACTCCGCCACCTGCACCACCAGGATTCTTAATTGCACAACTGTTCACTTGCAAACCCATGCTCTTTCTATATGGTTAGTATCTAAATTCCTTCTAAGGATACTGTCTTGGTCTACATTCCTAACATACACAAAATTATATTCAATCAAATGAACAGACACAATATTCTTAAAATTTTTTAAAAAAATCCAAGCCACTGAGAGATTTGCATGTGAACAATAAAACCACAAAATCTCTAGAAAACACATTGTGGGACAATCTTCCCAACTATGACTCAAAATGCACAGTAAGAAAACACAAATACATTCAAGTACATAAAACTTAAAAGTTTTGCATAGCAAAAATGACTACAGTCAAAAGAAACACTGGGAAAATTATTTACATGTATCACAGAAATCGGAAATCATTCCTAATGTTTGTACGATGCTCCAAAAAATAAAAAACCGCGGGCTCAGCGATGATACCCCCTTGGCCAACTCCTAAGGCGTCCTCAGAGAAGATTGCAGGTATTGCTGTCCGGGACGCGCCGAGGACTCTGGGTACTGTAGTCCAGATATGGAGGACTGCCCCAGGATTCTAGGTATCGTTGTCCTGGGGACGCGCCGAGGACTCTGGGTACTGTAGTCCAGATATGGAGGACTGCCCCAGGATTCCAGGTATCGTTGTCCTGGGGCCACACCAAGGATTCTGAGTCACTGTGGCAGCCAGGGAGCGGCAAGGTGAATGTTCCGCCGCCTGTCATTTCACAGCCCGCGTTCGCCCTCAGTCTCCCGTGGAGCAAGGTTCCTGCGGGTCCCTGTCTCCAATGTGCTCTTCCCGCAGGGAAGGAGGGCGGGGAAAGGGGAGGAGACCCCAGACGGCTTTGCGAGGGGCAGTGAGGGTGCGGCTCGGCCGAGAATCTGAGGTTGGGGTTGCCACTCAGGCGCAGTTCGGGCAGTAGATGGTTAGGATTTTATAGGGGTGCCGGAGTAATCTAGGTCCCCAGTGTATTGTGGTCGCTGCTGGTCCTTGGGCGTGGCCTGGGAGGCAGGTGGCCCAGTGAATTTTGAGGGGGGTTTTGGCAGGAGGTGGAGGTGGATTCTGCCACAGCAGATCCCCACAGGTAGTGGGTGGGTATTGGGGTTACACCCCTGAGATTTCGGGGTTGAATACAACTCGGCTTCCCTTGAATTCCGATGCTCCAGAGTTTGTCGTGAGGCAGGAGCAGGGGATGGCCTTCGCCTACGTGTTTTGGGTAAGGGCCACGGAACTGGGACTGAGTTGGGGGTAGATCCACCTTGGGACAATCTTCTCCATGTGGGGAGGACAGGCTAGGAGCATGTATCGCAGTATGAGCATTTCAGAGACGTGCGTGGCGGTCTCTGTGTGGTGCAGGCATCCACGGGACGTTTGGTGGCTTTGGGAACTCAGGTAGCTTTTCCCTTGGTTATTGTGGTGGGGGTGGTGACAACCACTGTGGCCCCGCAGTTGTTTTCTGTGCTCCTGGGGTGGTGGTATACCATCCCAAGAACTGATTTTATTCTTTTTTTATGGAAATATCATCAACAGAACCCAGAAATAGACCCAACAGTCAGGTCCAACTCATCACCTTGCATCTAATCTAGTTTGGCCTAAATCCCCTCCACATCTGTTTAGCCTCATTGAGAATTGTCATAGCCATGCCTGCTGGCTAAGCGCACGGCCCTTTACAGTGAGACTTGAAACCCAGGCTTGATCACTTTTTGGCTGTGTCAGTTTGACAAAGGTTATGTAAATATTTTGTGTCTCATCTTCCTCCTCTGAAATAGGTGGGTAATAAATAATCACTGCACAGGATTGATTGAGGAAAAACTTGTGACATGCCTGGAACCATCTGTGGTATATATTAAATGCTCAGTAAGTGTTAAGTATTATAATTAATATAAAAACCTCATTCTTCCAGAGTCACAAAGAGGACAATAAGCTTTGTGTTCATTGTCAGCAATTTCAGAACAGGCTATGTATGTTGTGATGCTCACACTCAGGATCTGTTCTCAGGAAAATGCCCACAGTTGTTTCCTTCTCTGCAGGACTTCTGATACTTTTTTTTTTTTTAATACAAAAGGAGGCTTTACCCTGGGCCTGGGAATTTCCAAGGCTGGTTCTGAGGATCACACCCTATTTAGGTCCCTAGCACTACATCCTCCAGTCCCATGCCCACCCTAGAGAGGACTGTCTGCAGGGGAAAGGGAGGGCAGCCCAACCTTAGGTGGGAACTCACTACCTATTGTCTTCTCTGCTCCAAACTATGCTAAGTTTCCTTTGCTCATGTTTGACATTTTGCACCCTGCACTGTCTCACCTGGGGCTCAGAAACTCAGCCGGTTCTCTTCATGGGGAGCATTCCCCAGATATGATGCCCTCATTGGAGTCACTTAAGTCATTGCCCCAGGATTCCTTCTCTAGGGGTTTAGTTTATTCAGGCTGCTGTATTCCTGGTGCAGACCAGATCCTGTGAAAAATGACTCAATTAGCATTTACTAAGCAGTTATCCAGTTCTAGGGACTGAGCTTTACAGTCATTGCCATATTCATCCCCTCAACCAACATGCAGGTAGGAATTGGAATACCCATTTTACAGACTAAGTGGTGTGTATGTTGTTAAGTTGAAATAATTTTTACTTCATGTGACATATCTGAGATCAGGTGGACTGGGTTTTGGAGCAAGCTAGGATTTTGGCTTTCGTTTAATAATCAAAATAAAGCTGAAGTGGCTACATTAATATCAGACAAAGTAGATTTCAAAGCAAAAAACATTGCCAGGAGTAATGGGAGTCATTTCACAGTGATAAAGGGGTTAATTCATAAAGATGACATAAAGTCCTAAATATTTATTCCCTAAAACAGACCTTCAAAATACATGAAGAAAAAACTGATTGAATTGTAAGAAAAATAAACAAATCTACAACTATACTTGAATATTTCAATACCCCTCTCTCAGTAATTGATAGAACAAGGAGACAGAGGTCAGTAACAATATAGAAGATTTGAACAACACCATCAACTAACTTGACCTAAATGACACTTGTAGAATATAGCCCCCAACAGCAGCAGAATACATATTTTTTTCAACAATATTTACAATATTATTTCATATTCCTGGTCATCAATACATTTAAAGGGATTCAAGTCAAAAAAAGTTTATTTTCTGACCACAATGGAATTAAATTACAAATCTATAAGAACAAGTTCTCTGTAAAATCCCCCAAACATTTGGAAGTAACTAATGGACTTCTAATAGCCCATAAGTTAAAATAGATCTAAAGGGAAAGTAGAAAGTATTTTGAGTGAAATGAAAATGAAAAAAACTCAGATGGAGGACAAAATACTTTCCATCTCCTTGTTTGTGATGAACATAACCCTGATACCAAAACCAAAGATATTTCAAGAATAGAAAACTACAAAGCAATACCTTCCATCACCGGAGATGCAAAAATTCTAAACAAAATTTTAGTAAATAAAATCCAACAATATATAAAATGGATAACGACTATGTTGAATTTAACCCAAGAATGCAAAGTTAGGTTAACATTCAAACATTGCCCAATGTAATTTACCATATTAACAAGTACCTTTTTAAAAAACACGTGAAATAGAAAAAATATTTACTGATGAAAAGAAAGAGCTGTGTTTGGAAAGTATTCACTGACTTCTGGGGAAAAGTGATACTGAAGGCTCAACTCTGAGACATATCTTGATGAATTTACTACACTTCAAGGTAAAAGAAAAGGGTCTTATGTATCCAGGAACAAAAAGCAACTCACTTGCAATAATGGGGTGGGGTCTGGGAGGGGACCCTGAGAACCAGGCAGCTTTTGGTGCAAGAAAATGGTGGAACAATGTCCGTAAAGTTCTGAGGAAAAGGAAGTTACTGGCAAATGAGATGCAATAGACAATGTCAAACAAAACACACTCAACCAAAGATGAATCAAAACCAAGAGAGTTCAGAAATGGACTGGCGTTGGCATCAGAATTCTTATTATGGAGGGAACTTTCCTTAGAAAAAATACTTTGATAAGTTTGGAGTAGTGTGGTGTTTCCTACCTTCACAAACTTTTCCATGTTATCTCTACTGTTACTTACTTAAATGTTTCTTTAAACTATCTCCCTTTTTAATTTAGATTCATTTGTTTACAAAAGAATCTTGCTATCATAAGCCTAAAAGAAAAACTGGCATCACTTACAATAAATAGAAGGTAGCCAAGCATAAAAATAAATTCAATGAAGCCAAATAACCAACCTGGTTATTAACATAACCAGATACTGTTGCCAGCATTCAGGGATCCAAAATCGAATCCTGCACTCTCTTTGATAAAAAGGGAAATTGCTAAATGTTAAATGTTATATGCCTGTTCCCACCAAGCAGACTTTCTCTTTGACTAATTAACCTTACTAATAAACAGAATGTATTGTGTGATTCAATTTAATTTAAAGCTATGTCCTTGCATCACCCTGAATCTCTCACTTGGGGTGCTATGGTCTGAATTTTTGTGTCCCTCCCCTCCCAATTCATATGTTAAAATCCTAACCCCCAATGCATGGCATTAGGAGGTAGGGCCTTTGGGAGGTGATTAAGGCAGGGGGAGGAGCCCTCATGAGTGGGACTAGTGCCATTATAAAAGAGATTCTGGAGCACTCCCTCTCCACATGCAAGAGAAGATGGCCACTCATGAAGCAGGAAGCAAACCCTCACCAGACAGCAAATCTGCTGATGCTTTGATCTTGGACTTGCAGCCTCCAGAGCTGTAAGAAATAGTTTCTGTTGTTTTTTAGACACCCAGTCTATGGTAGTTTGTTATAGCAGCTTGAATGAATATGATGGGAAAACACAGATAGCAGGTGAAACCCTATAAACATAGCAAATGGAAAACCATCCTGCATGGGACAATAAGAGGCAGCTGTTTAGCTCCCCCTAAGGAAAAGATGAGCAGCTACAAAGGGAAAAGGAGAATGTGTGTATCAGCTTCCAAGGGCTGCTGCAACCAATTATCATAAACCTGGTGGCTCTAGACAACAGAAATTTATTCTCTCACAGTTCTGGAAGCCAGAAATCCAAAATCAGGGTGTTGGTGGGCTGTGCTTCCTTCAAAGGCCCTAAGGGACAATCTTTCCTTGCCTCTTCCTCCTTCTGGTGGCTCCAGGCATCCTTGGCTTGTGGCTGCATCAGTCCAGTATGCAGATGTTCATGTGGCCTTCTCCTGCTCTCCCTCTGTGTCTCTCCTTTGTGTGTCTCTTATAAAAACATTTCTCTTTGAATTCAGGGCCCTCTCTAAATCCAGGGTGATCTCTTCTCAAGATACTTAAATTAATTGCACCCGCAGAGACCCTTATTCCAAATAAGGTCACATTCACAGGTTCCGCAGGGACTAGAACATACGCATGTCTTTGGGTGGGGGTCGGGGAGGCCATGATTCAACTCACTGCAGTGGGCAAGGGATAAAAGAGCTTTTAAGACACCAGCTTATTCAGATGAAACTCCCCAATGGCTAGTCAGCAAAACAATCATTGGAGTACAGGGATGCCATTTGAAATTATTTAAATTTCTGGAACGTAAAACCTTCCTCTGTCTTCCCCTAAATCTTATGTAAGGCTGTTACAAACACACATCTATGGACACACTCACACATGCAACTTTTTCAGCTCTCCTTTTCATACACACATATGCGTGTACTTACGTATGTATGTCTATATTTTCCCAAGTGCACACTTTTAAGTAGATGGCATTCTTCCTTTCATGAATTGCTATCATTATTGGCCCATGCAAAACCTCATTTTGTCATTTATTCTGTACCTTTTTTTCACTAAAAGCTATATTTTTCAGTTCTATCCACACTATTCTCAAGTTTATGTAACTCAAGTTCATTCCTTCCAAATACTAGACAGTATTCCATCATATACATATATGACGTATACATCATATATACATATACACGTATGTATGTGCAGACATTTATATATAATACATTTTACTACTACAAGGTTTCCCTAGGATAAATCCCTCAGACACTTCTATCTCTTTGTTACCACAGTCGGTGCTACCACAATCAGTGTTACCACAGTCAAGAATACTCTTGATGTCTCCTTCTGCATCAATGTGGGAAGTTTTCTAGTGTGGAATTGTTTGTAGGGTGTGTGCACACTTCAAGTACAATAAAGCTGAGTCTCCAAAATGGCTCTACCAGTACTGCACGGGGGCTCCCATTTCTCCTCATCCTTGCCAGCACTTAATATTATGTGGCTTACCAATATTTGCCAATCAGATAGATACAAAGTATTATCTTATTTTTTTAAGTTTCCATTTCTCCAATTATTTACAGTAGTAAGCATCTTTCCATATACCTATTAGCTGGTCACGTTTCCTTTTCTGTGCATTGCCTACTTATATCCTTTTCCCAGATTAATCCTTTGTTACTCATAGTTGTTGCAAATACCTTAGTTGTCAGCTTTCTGTTAATGTCTCATGGCATCTTTTGTTGAATAGAGATCTTTCATTTTAATATGTTCAAAAAAATCAATTTTCCCTTTTATGTATTATTTTGAGAGTCCTTCCTTCACCCCAATGTCAAAAATTTACCTTCTAAATTTCCTCTCTTTAACTTTGTAGTTCAAGCTTTTATATTTAGTTGCTTATCCCATATAGAATCTTTATTTTCCTATATAATATAAAGTAAGAATTCAAATTAATCTTTTGCAATGTAGAGAGCCAATTTTCCCAATACTGTTAACCAAATAACCTGTTGTAATGTTTTAAATGTTTTGTTTTTCAAACAGACTATGGCCCTTTTAGGAAACTTTCTACTCATAAGTGATTAAGGAAAGAGAGATACACCCAAACTGGGCAAAGATATGAATTACCAATGAACAGCAACAAAGGAATTCCAAAAACCAAAGAACATGATCAAACTCACTAGCAAACAAATATCAACATTAAAACAACAATAAAACATCATTTTTGTTTCTCAAATTGATGAAGATTAAAAAATTCAAATAATGCCTGGTGTTGGTGAGCACATGAGAAAATGGATATTCCTAATCTACTGGTAGAATACTAAATTGGTAAAAATATTTTTGAGAAAATTTTGGCAATATTCAGCACCTTTGACTTGTGATTAAATTCTCAACTTATTAATTCCTCTTGTATGAATGTAACCTATGGAAATAATCCTGGCAATCAGGGGGGTAATCAGGGGGATGATTGATGAAGACAGAAGTGCTGAACTTGACATTTTAGGAAATTTCTATCACAATACAGGCTGAGTGCAGAGACCATAGAACAGAAACTTCGGGGACCACATAAAACACGAAAAACAGATTTTGCAAAAATAGTTTGGAAAAGTCACTATACAAACTGATGACTCCAGCCTCAAAAGCAGTCCTAGAGGAGGGGGAATATAATTTCCAAGGTCATCATATTATAATACGCACTCAAAATATTCAGTCTCAACAACAACAACAACAAAAAAAACAAAGCAACAGAAAAATATGGCTCATTCACAGGGAAAAATGAATTTGACAGAAACTGTCCCTAAGGAAGCCCAGATATTGGAATTACTAGTCAAAGATGTTAAATCAACTATCTTAAATGTGCCCAGTCAGCTGAAGGAAAATGCAGACAAGAAACCAAAGTAAATAAGAAAAGCAATATATGAACAACTAGGGAATATCAATAAAGAAATTGATATTATCAACATAGAAATTATCAAAAGAAACTAAACAAAAATTCTGGAGCTGAAAAGTGTAATAACTGACATAAAAAATTCGCTGCAGTGATTCAATAGCATATTTGAGTGGGCAGGAAAAAGAACTGTCAAACTTAAAATTAAGGCAATTGAAACTATCCAGTAAGGAGGTAAAATTTAAAAAATAATGAAAAATAAACATAACCCGAAGGATCTATGGGATACCATCAAACATACCAACATGCGTATCATGAGCATCCAGAAGGAGAAGAGAGAGAGAAAGAGGCAGGTACATTATTTGAAGAATGACAGACAAAACTGCCCCAAATTTGATGAAAGACATGAAAATATACACACCCAAGAAGTTCAATGAACTACAATCAGGGTAAACTCAAAGAGATCTACACCAAGACACATTATAGTCAAACTGTTCAAAGACAAAGACAAAGAGAATCTTGAAAGCAATGGGAGAGAAGTGGCTCATCACATATAAGTGCTCCTCAATAAAATTAACAGCTGATTTCTTATCAGAAACCATGGAGGCCACAAGGCAGTGAGATGTTAATTTAAAGGACAGGAAAAACAAAAACAGCTGTTGACCAGGAACTCCATATATCTGCCAAAACTATCCTTCAAGAAAGAAGGAGAAATTAAGACACTCCTAGATAAACAGAAGCTAAGGGAATTCGTTACTAGTAGATCTGCTAAAGGAGGTAACTCAGGGTGAAAGGGAAGGACAATTAGGCAGTAACTCAAAGCTGTACGTAGAAAAACAGAATGCTGGTAAAGGTAACTACATTTATAAAATTATAAAAGCTATTATTACTATACTTTTGTTTTGTAACCCCCCTTTTATTCCTATATGACTTAAAACTTAAGTGCATAAACACTAATTATAAATCTATATGAATGGGCACACAATGTACAAAGATATAATCTGTGACAATAGCAATACCAAGAGAGAGAGGCAGAGATGTATAGGAGCGGAGTGTTTGTATACTACTGAAACCAAGTTGGTATTATTCACTAGGTTGTAATAAGTTTAAGATGTTAATTGCAATCTCCAAGGTAAACACTAAGAAAATAACTGAAAAATATACAGAAAAGGGGAATCAAAATGATACACTACAAAAAAGATTAATACAAAAAATTAGAAGATTAAATACAAAAAAAGAAATAATTCAGGAACTGAGGAACAAAATGCATACAAGACATATAGAAAACCAATAGCTAAATGGCAAAAGTAAGTTCTTCCTTATCAATAATTACTTTAAATGTAAATGGACTAAAAGCATAGATCAGCAGAATGGATTTTTTTAAAATGATCCAACTATATGCTCTCTACAAGAGACTCACTTTATATTTAAGGATACAAATAGGTTGAAATGAAAGGATGAAAAGAAAATACTGTATGCAAATAGTAATCAAAAGAGAGCTGGGATCTATACTAATACCAGACAAAACAAACTTTAAGTCAAAAACTGTGACGAGAGACAAAGACAATATATATTAAGAAAGGAGTTAATTCTTTCAGAAGATATACCAATTATAAATATATATTTACCAAATAAACATTGACAGAATTGAATAGAACACATGACATAGTTCTACAATAATAGGTAGAAACTTCAGTACCCCCTTTCAGTAATGACTAGAACAACCAGATAGAAGATCAATATGGAAACAGAGGACTTGAATAAGACCATAAACTATAATAATTAGACCTACAGACATAGATAGAACACTCCACCCAACGACAGCAGAATACAGACTTTTCTCTATTGCACATGGAACATTCTCCAGGATAGATCATATTTAAGCCACATAACAAGCACTAATAAATTGTAAAAGTCTGAAATCATACAAAGTAGTTTTTCTGATCATAATGGAATGAAATTAAAAACCAATAACAGAAGGAACAGTGAGTCAAAGAAGAAATCACAGGGGTATTAGAAAATATTATAGCTTAAGACAAATGAAAACAGAAAGGCAACATACTAAAACCTAATGTTTTCACTGGTGAATTCTACCAAACATTAAGGAAGAACTAATAGCAATCCTTCTCAAACTCTTCCAAAAATTGAAGAGAAGGTATATTTCCTAACTCATTCTGTGAGGCCAGGATTGCCCTGATACCAAAGCTAGACAAAGACTCTACAAGAAAAGAAAACTACAGACCTCTTATAAACATTATGCAAAAAGCCTCAACAAAATACTGGCAAACCAAATTCAGGAGTGTATTAAAATGACTACACATTATGACCAAGGGGGATTTATTCCCAGAATGAAAGAATGACTCACCATATAAAAATCAACCAATATAATACACCACAGTAACAGAATGAAGAAAAGAACCACATAGTCATCTTGAGTGAAACAGAAAATGCATTTGACAGAATCCAATGCCCTTTCATGATGAAAAGACACTGAAAAAACTAGAAATAGAAGAAAATTACCTCGACATAACAAAAGCCATATAAAAAACCTCAGAACAAACATGATACTCAATGATGAAAGACTGAAAGCTTTTCCTCTAAGACCTGGAACAAGACAAGGGTGCCCACTTTCACTATTTCTATTCAACATAGTATTGGAAGTTCCAGCATGAATAATAAGGTGAGAAAAAAATAATAAAAGACATCTATTAATAAATTGGAAAGAAAGAAGTAAAATTATCTCTGTTCACAGATGACATGATCACATATGTAGAAAATCCTAAGTATTCCAAAAAAAAAAGACAAAACTGTTAGAGCTAATAAATAAATCCAGCAAGGTTGCAGTATATAAAACCAATACATAAAAATAAGTTTTATTTCTATAATAATTATGATCAATCTGACATTGAGATTAGAAAAACAATCTCATTTATAATAGCATCAAAAGAATAGAATAGTTAGGCATAAACTTAGCCAAGGAGGTGAAAGACTTGTACACTGAAAACTAGAAAACATTGCTGAAAGATTAAAGAAAACATAAAAAAATGGAAGATATCCAGTGTTCATTAATTGGAAGATTTAATATTGTTAAGATTTCAATACTACGCAAAATGATCTATAGATTCAGTCCAATCCCTATCAAAATCTCAATGATGTTTTTTGCAGAAATATCAATAGAAAAATCCACATAAAATTAATATGTAATCTTGAAAGACCACAAATAGCCAAAACCATCTTGAAAAATAAGAAGTTGGAAATCTAAAAATTCCTGATTTCAAAATCCAATATAAAGCTACAGTAATCAGAACAGTGTGTCAGTAGACAGAAAGACAGACATATAGATCAATGGAATAAAATAGAAAGCCCAGAAATAAACCCTCACATATACAAATGATTTACAAGAAGGGTACCAAGACCATTCAATGGAGAAAGGACAATCTTTTCCACAAAATGGTGCTGGGAAATCTGGATATCGCATGAAAAAAATAACACCATATACAATTTTTTTTTTTTTTGAGACAGAGTCTTGCTCTGTCGCCTGGGCTAGAGTGCCATAGCATCAGCCTAGCTCACACAAACTCCTGGGCTCAAGCAATCCTCCTGCCCCAGCCTCCTGAGTAGCTGGGACTACAGGCACGTGCCACCAGGCCCGGCTAATTTTTTCTATTTTTAGTAGAGACGGGGCCTCGCTCCTGCTCAGACTGGTCTCGAACTCCTGAGGACCTCAAGTGGTCCTCCCGCCTCAGCCTCCCAGAGTGCTAGGATTACAGGCGTGAGCTACGGTGCCCCGCCCTGTATACAAAAATTAACTCAAAATGGGTCAAAGACCTGAATATAAGAGCTAAAACTATAAAACTCTCAAAAGAAAACCATAGGGAGAAAACTCCATGACATTGGATTTTGCAATGATTTTTTAGATATGACACCAGAAACATAGGCAATGAAAGAAAAAATAGCAAAAGGGACTTCATTAAAATTCAAAATTTTGTGCATCAAAGGATTCTATTAAGAAGTGAAAGGACACATATTTAGAGTAGACAAGCTAAAAAGAAAAAGAAAAAAGAAAAAAGAAAAAGAAGTAAAAGGACAACCACGAATGGGAGAAAATATTTGCAAATCACATATGTGATAAGGGTTTAATGTCCGGAATATATAAAGAACTTCTACAACTCAATAACCAAAAAAAAAAAAAAAAATACCCAATTTAAAACCGGGCAAGGACTTGAATAGACATTCTCCCAAGGAGATATATAAATGGCATATACGTACATGAAAAAACATGTTCAATATCATTAGTCATTTGGATGCATTAGGAAGCAATCAAAACCACAATGAGTTACACACCACTAGAATGGCTATAATACTTTTTAAAAATGGAAAATAACAAATATTGCCAAGGATTACTAGAAATTGGAACTCTTGTGCATTGCTGGTGGGAAAAAATGGTGTAACTTCCATAGAAAACATGGCAGTTCCTTAAAAAGTTAAACAGGATTATCTCAGACTTGGTAATTCCTCTCCTAGAAGTATGCTCAAACTAATTTTAAAAATAGAGATTCATATTTATATACTAACGTTCATAGCAGCATTATTCACAATAGCCAAGAGTTGGAAACAACCTAAGTGCCCACCAACAGATGATTGGATAAAAAAAATATGTTTTACACACAGTACAGAATATTATTCAGCCATAAAAAGGAATGAAGTTCTGATACACGCTACAACATGAGTGAACACTGGAAATACAAAGCAAGTGAGAGAAGCCAGACACAAAAGGACAGACATTGTATGATTCCACTGACATGAAATATCTAAAATAAGGAAATTCATAGAGACAGAAAGAAGATTAGAGGTTCCCAGGGACTTTGGAAAGGTGAAATGGGGAGTTATTGCTTAATGAATACAGAGTTTCTGTGTAGGGTGATGAAAAGTTGTGGGAGTAGATAGTGGTGACGGTTGTACAACATGGTGACTATAATTAATGTCACTGAATGATACACATAAAATGGTTAAAAGGAAAAATGTTATGTTTTATATACAGTCCCTTAGTACGCATAGGGGATTGGTTCCAAGACCTCCTGCAGATACCAAAATCTACGGATGCACAAGTCCATGATATAAAACAGTGTAGTATTTGCATATGACACCTATGTACATCCTCTCATATACTTTAAATCAAATCTAGATTACTTACAATACCCAACACAATGTAAATGCTGTCCAAATAGTGGTTATACTGTATTGTTTAGAGAATAACGTCAAGGGAAAAAAGTCTGTACATGTTCAGTACAGACACGTTTTTTTTCAAATATTTTTGATTTGTGGTTGGTTGAGTCAATGGATACAAAACCCACTGATACAATGGTCCAACTGTATTTTATTACAATAAAATACGAAAACATAAAGTGATCCTGCTCAACAAGAAAGAAGGAGTTACTGATACATGTTAACAACTTGGATGAATCTCAAAATCAAGTTAACTGAAAACAGACAGAGGACACTGAGAGAAAAGAGAGAACATGATTCAGGAAAACACTCCAGCAGGACATGGGGCTGAGAGGACTGAGTGCAAAGGGGCACAAGGGAATTGTTTGGTGTATGACTATTTACAGTTGTCAGAACTCATTGAGCTACACTCCGAGAAAAGATGACTATTACTTCATGTAAATCATACCTTAATAAACCTGATTTTTAAAAAGATGCTCTTTGAGGAAATGTTGGCCTTCGTTGTTGGAAAGCTGCAGACCCAGGGTGGAGTCCAACCACAGCAGCTAGCCTGCTCCTGCGATTTGATGCCCTCCTCGTGCAGCCTCCGTGCCATGTCCCTGGATAGCTGAGTTGGGAAGCCCTGGCTGGATGCTGTGTTTTTATTTCCGACAATCTCTAGCTAAACCTAGCCTGAGCCCTGACCCTAACCTTAAACATATCACTAACGCTAACACTAGCCCTAACACTATCCCAAACCATAGCCCTAACCCTAACCATAAACCAAAACCTAGGCATAAACTTCACAATATCCATAGCCCTAACCAAAACTAGACCTAACCCTAACACTAAGCCTAAAACTAGCCTAACCCTAACAATAATCCTAACATTGAAACTAGCCGTAGCTCTAAACCTAACAATAGCCCTATCCTAACCCTAAAGCTAACCCTAACCCTAACCCTAGCTCTAACCATTAAGGAGACCTACACATACCACTAACCCTGAGCCTGGCCCTAAACCTAATTCAGACCCTAGCCCTAACCCTGCACTTAACCTTAACACTGACGCTAAACCCTAACCCAAGCCTTAACTCTAACACTAACTCTGACCCTAGCTCTAGGCCCAAACCTAGCCTTGGCCCTATCACTAATCCTAACCCTAACCCTAACCCTATCCTTAACGCTAACTCTAACCCCAGCCCTAACCCTAACCCAAGGCCTATCCTTAAGCCTAAATCTAACCCTATACCCAACCCTGGCCCTAAACCTAACCAGAGACTTGAACCCTAATGCTAAAGCTAGCCCCAACCCTAACCCTAGCCCTAACCCTAACTTAGCCCTAACCCGAACATTTACCCTAGCCCTAGATTAAACCATAGCCATAGCTCTAAATCTAGTCCTAGCACTAGCACTACCACTAACCTTAAAACTAAACCTATGAGAAACATCTATAGGTAATATCATCTTATACATTGAAATATTTGATGAAAAAAGAACATACTCCTTCAGCTCACACACTTATGAAATCCTGTAAACAACCAATCGTCTAGCATAATTCTCTGAGTGAATATAAGTGTTTTCATATGAAACTCCTTTCCAGCTAAAAAACACCCTCTTGATATGAAATGTCTTTCTTGTGTGAGTAGAAGCTCCTAAGGCATATACGAGAATGAGCTTCTACAAATGTAAAACCCTAGATCTAGTGCCAAACCTAGCGCTAATGCCCACGCTAGCCCTAGGTGTAAACTTTGCCTTAGCCCTAACAATAGCCCTAACAATAACCCTAACCCTAAAGCTGGCCCTAAATCTAACGCTAGCTCTATCCCTAACCCTAACCCTAGCCTTAGGTCTAACTGTGGCCCTGGCATCAACCCAAACCGTAACACTAACCCTAACAATTGTAACTCTAACACTATCCCTAAACCTAACTCTAACCCTATTAACTAACTGTATCCCTAACCCAAAGCATAAACCGAGCTACCATAAGCCTAAAGCTAACCCTAACTCTAAACTTTACCCTAAACCTATCTTTAACCCTAGCTCTATCTTCAACCCTAATCCTAGCCCTAACCCTAGGCCTACCCCTGTAACTAACCCTAACCCTATCTCTAGCCCTAACCTTAACCGTAACCCTAGCCTTATTCCTAGCTCCAGCCTTAATCCTCTCCCTAACCCTAATGCTATCTCTAGCCATAACCCTAATCCTATCTCTAGGCCTAACACTAACCCAACCCTAACTGTAGCCCTAACCCAACTGTAGCCCTAACACTCAACAGCTATAACCATAACCCTAATGCTAGCCCTCTCCCTAACCCTACTTCTAGCCCTAGTCCTATCCCTAACCCTAGACACAGCACTAGCCCTTGTCCTAGCCCTAACTCTAACCCTAACCCTAGCCATAGCCCTAGTCCTAGCCTTAGCTTTAACCCTAGGCCTGACCCTAACTGTAGCCCTAGCCCTAACCCTAACCCTAGCCCTAGCCCTATTCATAGCCCTAGCCCTAACACTAAGCCTAAACCTAACCCCAACCACTAATCCAAACTGTAACCCTAATCCCGACTGTGGTGCCTGACAGTGCCCCGTGGCCTCCTCCCATCCCCAGGGCAGCACCGACATGCAGCATGATAGCATCCCTGCCCTTTCGCCTCGGAACCACACCCCGGCTCTGGGCCCACACCGGTCTGTGCGGTGCGATACCTACGTCCTGTATCACTTTCCACACACCATACATTCCCTTCACCGGGCTCGGTGCAGCCGATGGCAGAAAACTGTCCCCTTGCTCCTGGACCACCAGCCCACTGACTTCGTCTCCACCACACAACCAGGTCTCAGGCCCAGGCCTCACGATGGGAACACTCCTTGCCAGGGTTCCCGGGAGACAGTCCGATGCACGCACGCAACAAGCTTCGGGCCAACAGGTAGACGGGACACAACAAGACACCAAGGAACACAAGTATGACCCGCACCCAAAAGCAATCGACCCACTAGCCACCCAACCCATCCCAACCCCCACCCGACCAAGGCACAAGATATCGAGCTCTGGGGCCCGTAGGTGCAGCCGCATGAAGGCCCGACAGGAATCGGGCAGAACATGCCTCCCCAAACACGGGGCTGCACATCTTCAGGATTTAAATGTGAATGGCCACCCACACATAAACAACTGAATGTATAACTGCTTTCTGTAAGTGAATTTAAGTGGTTTCATATGAAACTCCTTCTTGCTAAAACTTACCCTCTTCGTACAAAATGCCTCACTTGTGTCCAGAGAAGCTTGTAAGACATATAAAGGAATATGCTTGTACAAATGTAAAACCCTAGACCTAGTCCTAATCGTAGTACTACCGCTAACCCTAGCCCTAGGCCTAACGCTAATGCTAACCGTGGCCGTAACCCTAAACCCTAACCCTAGCCCTAACTCCAACCCTAATTCTAACCCTAGCCCTAACCATAAGCCAAAGCATAGCCCTAACGTGAACCCTAACCATGGCCCTAAACCTAAAACTAACCATTGCCTTAACCCTAGCACAGCACCATCCCTATCCCTAGCTCTGAACCTACACTGACTTCTAAACCTAACCCTAGCAGTAGCACTACCACTAACCTTAACATTAAACCTAAGAGTAGTATCTATAAGTAGCACCTTCTTTTACCTTGAAATGTTTGAAAAGAAAAGAATACACTGCTCCAGTTAAGAGACATATGCAAATCTGTAAACAACATCTAGCTTATTTCTTTCAGTGAATATAAGTGTTTTCATATAAAACATATTTCCAGCTAATATTACCTGCCTAGTAAGAAATGCTTTCTTAGACATGCTTGATGAGTAAGAGAACAAAAGACTACTATACACACAGGTAACCAAACATATAAACAACCTAGTGTCTAGCTGCTTTCTCTAAGTGCAAGTAAGAATTTTAATATTTAACTCCTTGCTGGTTAAAAATTACCCTTTTGTACAAAATGAGTTTCTCTTTCTTAAATGTGTTTTGAAAAGAAACTCTACACATTGGTTCGGTTCTCAGAGTTATACAAACATAGAAACAACCGAGTGTCTAGGTATTTTCACTAAGTGTATGCAAGTGTTTTCATATGAAACTCTTTTCGGGCTAACGTTTACCCTCATCCTATGAAATGACTTATTCTTTCTTAGGTGTCACACATATGAAAATGCTTACATTCAGTTAGAGAAAGTAGCAAGACAATCAGTTGTTTCTGTTGGCGTAATTCTGAGAACCAAAGTATTGCATAGAGTTTCTTGTCAAACACACCTAAGAAGCAGGGTATTTCATAGGAAGAGGGTAATTTTCAGCTGCAAAGGAGATACATATGAAAAGCCTAATATTGACATAGAGATAATACCTAGATACTAGGTTGTTTCTATGTTTGCATAACTCAGAGAACCAAAGTATTATGCAGAGTTTCTTGTCAAACACACCTAAGAAACAGAAAGTCATTTCGTACGAACAGGGTAATTTTTAGCGGCAATGGAGATACATATGGAAACCCTTATATTCACTAAGAGAAAGGAGCCAGTTGTTTCTATGTTTTCTTACTTTTGGTAACCAAAGTAGTGTGTACTTTATTTTCAAACACACATAAGAAAGAACAAGAGATATCACACGAAGAGGGTGATTTTTAGCTGCAAGGACATACATATGAAAACCCTTACATTGACTAAGAGAAAGCAGCTAGACACTATTGTTTCAAAGTTTGTGCAACTCTGAGAGGTGAAGCAGTGTATAGCATTTCTTGAGAACACACCTAAGAAAGAGAAAGCGATTTCATATGAAGAGTGTAATTTTTAGCCACAATGGCGATACATATGAAAACATTTATATTAACTTAGAGAAATCAGCTAGGCACTTGGTTATTTCTGGATTTGGGTAACTCTGATAACCAAAGCATATCTTGTCAAATACTCCAAAGAAACAAAATGTCATTTCGTACAAAAAGGGTAATATTTAGCTGGAAAGGAGACACACATCAGAATGCTTCCCTTCACTTAAAATGAGCAGGTAGACACTCGCTTGTTTCCATGTTTGTGTAACTGAGAACTGAAGTAGTATGTAGAGTTTCCTGTCAAACTCGCCTAAAAAACTGAAAGTCTTCTCATATGAAATGGGTAATTTTTTGCCGAAAAAGAGTTACATATGGGAATGCTTACATTCACATAGAGAAAGCAGCTAGACTCTCATTTGTTTCCATGATACTGTATCTGAGAACCGAAGCAGTGTGTAGAATGTCTTATCAAACAGACCTGAGAAAGAAGAAGACATTTCATATGAAGAGGGTAAATTTTAGGCAGAATGGAGATACTTATGAAAACCCTTAATTTCACTTGGAGAAAGGAGCTAGACACTTGGATGTTTCTACATTTCCGTAACTCTGAGAACTGAAGTAGCATGCAGAGTTTCTTGGCAAGCACAGCTAAGACACAAAATGTCATTTTGTACGAAGAGGGTAATTTTTAGCTGCACAGGAGTTACATATGAAAAAGCTTACATTTACTTAGAGAAAGCAGCTAGACACATGGTTGTTTCTATCTTGACTTAAATCTGAGAACCAAAGTAGAGTGTAGAATTTCTTGTCAAACACACCTAAGAAATAATAACTCATTTCGTAGGAAGAGGGTAATTTTTAGCCAGAATGGAGAAACATACGAAAACTTTATGTTCATTAGAGAAAGAAGCTGGACACGTGTTTTTTTCTATGTTTGCCTAACTCTGATAACCAAAGCAGTGTGTATTGTTTTTTGCCCAACACACCTAAGAAACAGAAAGTCATTTCATATGAAGAGGGTAATTTTTAGTTGGAATGGAGATACATATGAAAACCCATATATTCACTAAGAGAAAGCAGCTAGGCACTCGGTTTTATCTCTGTTAGCATAACACTGAAAACCAAAGAACTTTGTAGAGTTTCTTGTCAAACACACCAAAGACACAAAAAGACATTTTGTACGAAGAGGGTAATTTCTAGCCGCAAAGTACAGTCATACGAAAACACTTATATTCACCTAAATAAAGGAGCTAGACACTTGGTTGTTTCTATATTTCCTTACCTCTCGTATCTGAAGCAGTGTGCAGTTTATTCAAAACACACATAAAAAGAACAAGCCTTTTTCGTAATTCTTAGCTGGAATAGAGTAACGTATGAAAACCCTCATATTCAGTTCGAAAAAGCAGCTAGACACTCGGTTGTTTCTATGTTTGTGTAACTCTGACGGCTGGAGAAGTGTGTATTGTTTCTATAGAGAGACATACTGTCTTCGTACGAAATCACTTTCTGTTTCTTAGGTGTGTTTGACAAGAAACAATACACACTTCTTTGGCTCTCAGAGTTACGCAAGAAAAGAAACAAACTGTGTCTAGCTGCTTTCTCTAAGTGAATATAAGGGTTTTCATAAGTTACTCCCTTCCATCTAAAAATTACACTCTTCTTACGAAATGTCTTGCCCTTTCTCATATATGTTTGAGAATAAACTACATACTACTTCGGTTACTAGAGGTAAGCAAACATAGAAACAGCCAAGTGTCTCGCTCTTTTCTCTAAGTGTATATATGTGTTTCGTATGTATCTCCATTGTTGCTAAAAATGACCCTCTTCATACGGTATCACTTTCTCTTTCTCAGGTGTGTTTGACAAGAAACACAACACACTGCTTCACCTCTCCGAGTTGCGTAAATCTAGAAACAACTGAGTGTCTAGCTCCTTTCTCTTAGTGACTATAAGGATTTCTATATGTATCTCGATTGCGGCTAAAATTTACCCTCTTCATACGAAATGACTTTCTGTTTCTTAGGTGTGTTTGACAAGAAAGTCTGAACACTGCTTCATTTCTCCGAGTTATGAAAACAGAGACACAACTGAGTGTCTAGCTATTATCGCTATATTAATATTAGGCTTTTCAGATGTATCTCTTTTGCGGCTGGAAATTACCCTCTTCCTACGAAATGACTCTGCTTCTTAGGTGTCTGACAAGAAACTCTACGCAACACTTGGGTTCGCAGAATTACGCCAACATAGAAGCAAGCGATTGTCTTGCTGCTTTCTCTAACTGAATGTAAGCGTTTTCATATGTATCACACCTAAGAAAGAAAAAGTCATTTCATAGGATGAGGGTAAATGTCAGCCTGAAAGGAGTTTCATATGAAAACACTTGCATACACTTAGTGAAAGTAGCTAGACACTTGGTTGTTTCTATGTTTGCATAACTCTGAGACACATATGAAAACTGCTATATTCACTAAAGGAGCTAGACACTTGTCTGTTTCTATGTTTGCGTAACACTGATAACCAAAGCAGTGTGTAGAGTGTCTTGTCAAACATTCTAAAGAAACAAAATGTCATTTCGTACAAAAAGGGTAACATTTAGCCAGCAAGGAGTTAAATATGAAAATTCTTACTTGCACTTAGAGAAAACAACTAGACACTCGGTTGTTTATATGTTTGGTTACCTGTGTGTTCTTTTTCTTTTCAAACATTTCAAGGTATAAGACGGTGTTACTCACAGATATTACTCTTAGGTTTAGTGTTAAGGTTAATGGTAGCGCTACTGCTAGGGCTATGGTTATAGCTACAGCTATGGTTTAAGCTAGGGCTAGGGTTAGGGTTAGGCTTAGGTCTAGTGTTAGCGTAAGGGTTAGGGTTATCCTTAGGGTTAGGGGTAGGGTTAGAATTAGTGTTAGGGCTAACGCTAGGTTTAGTCCTAGAAATACGGTTAGGGTTAGGGTTAGCCTTATGGCTATGGTTAGGCTTAGTGTTAGGGCTATCTTAGGGTTAGGCCTAGGTATAGAGTTAGTATTAGGGCTACTGCTAGTGTTATTGTTAGGGTCAGGGTTAGGGTTAAGTCTAAGGTTATTGCTAGTGTTAGTATTAGGAGAAGCTTTATGGCTATGGTTAGCGTTGGGCTAACACTGACCCTAACCTTAACCCCAGCCATAGCCATAAACCTAGCTAGAGGTCTAACACTAACCTTAACCCTAACCCTAAACCTACCATTAAACTTAAACAAGCCTTAACCCTAACCCAAAACCTCGGCCTATCCCTAACCATAGCCCTAAACCTAACTCTAGGCTGAAGCTTAGCCTTAGCCCTAACACTAATCTTACCCCTATCCCTAAACCTAACCCGTCTTTAATCCTAACCCTAACAATAACACAAGCCTTAACCCTAACTGTAATCATAGCCCTAACCCTAGCCCTAGCCTTAACCCAAACCGTAACTCTAGACCTAACCCTAACCTGAACAGTAGCCTAATGCCTAAACCTAACACTAACACTAACACTAAACTGAACCCTGATCTAACCTTAACTGTAGCCCAAAAAGTAATCCTAGCTCTAAACCTAACCCTAAAGTTATCACTAATCCTAACCGGAACCCTAACTCTAATCCTAACACTAGCCCTACCCCTAACCCTATCCTTAAAGCTAGTGCTAAAGCTAGCCCTAAACCAATCCCTAGCCCTAACCCTAACCCTAGCCCTATCCTTAGAACTAGTCCTAACACTAACCCTAAATCTAACCCCAACTACTAACCCAAACTGCAACCCTAACCCTGGCTGTCTTGGCGGACACTGCCCTGTGACATCTTCCCGTCCACAGCTGCAGCACCATCACGCAGCCTGATAGCATCTCAGCCCTTCCACCTCAGAGCTACGCCCCAGCCCTTGGCCCACAATGGTCTGTGCGGTGGGATCCCTATGTCCTCTGTCACTTCCCACACACTGCACATTCGCTTCACCAGGAGTGGTGCAACCAACGGCAAAAAACTATTCCCTTGCTCCCGGACCACCAGCCCACTGACTTCATCTCCACCACACAGCCAGGGCTCAGGCCCAGGCCTCACGATGGGAACACTCCTCGCCGGGGCTCCCGAGAGACAGATCGGTGCGCGCACACAGCACGCCCCGGGCCAACTGGCAGACAGGACACAAAACAAGAAACCAAGGGACACATGTGTGACATGCACCAAAAAACAATCCACCCACCAACCACCCAAGCCATCCCAACCCCAATTTGACCAAGGCACAGGAAATTGAGCTCTGGGGCCCGTGGGTGCTGCTGCATGCAGGCCCGACAGGAATCGGGGCAGAACGTGCCTCCCCAAACACGGGGCTGCACATCTTCAGGACCTAAATGTGAATGGCCAGCCACATAGAAACAACTGAATATATAGCTGCTTTCTATAAGTCAATGTAAGTGGTTTCATATGAAACTCCTTCTTGCTAAAAATACCCTCTTCGATGGAGAGGGAAAAAACGGCAGAGTTCCACAATGGTTCAAGAGAGAAAACAAAGCAACAAAATGCAACCCAACAGAATGAACAGTAATTCACCCCACTTATCAGTTCTCTCAATAAATGTGAGTGGCTTGAACTCCCCTCTCCAGAGACATAGGCTGGCCAAATGGATAAAAAAAACAAGCCAAGCATCTGCTGTCTCCAGGAAATGCATCTAACCTGCAAGGATGCATTTAGACTCAAGGGCACTTACGACCCATGCACGGAAAAACGCACTCTGCATGATGATCTCGCACCCACTCCGCACTTACCACACATGACCCACGCACAGGAAAAACGCACTGTGCACGCTCCTCTCACACCAACTCCACACGTGAAGCACATGATGCAGCCATCGAGAAATGCACTCTGCCTGCTGCTCTCACAGCATTTCCGCACGTGCCCCACATGACCGACGGAGGGAAAATCAAATTCAGCACGTTCCGCACATGACCCATGCACCAAAAAACGCACTCTGCATGCTGCACTCACACTCACTCCACACATGCGACTCACAACCCACCATGGAAAAACGCACCCTGCACCCTGCTGTCACAGCCACGCAACCCTCAGGGCCCCTGGAAAGAGCACCTACTCCTCACGATCGGTCTTGGAGGGGGCCGATCCCACTCGCACAAAAACCCTCTCTGTCTCAGTGCCCTGCTGGCATGTCAGATCTTAGCCAGGCACCCCTCGGGTCACATTGGCTCTCCCTGGACTTGCGTGACTGCCTTTGCACCTGGATCTTTCTTCTTCTGGATGAACCTCATGTGCCAGAAAACTTTCCCACTCCATCAAGGACAGCATTGTGGGGCATCCACTGCGTGAGGCTTTTCTTCCCCACAGGGCATTCTTAATGACTGCGTAGGCAAATGTCTGTGCCCATCTGCCCAGCCATGTCTTCTGCCAGCGGGGGAACGAAACCTTGGTGTCAGTGTCTGATCGGTGGGCCCCATGATTCTCATGGCTGAGCGGTAGCACCCCTTGCCTGGCCTTTGCCTTCTAAGGAAGACACTGTTTCACTTGGCGTCCACTTTCCTTTGGTTTTTTTCTTGGGGGAATACAGGCTTGGCCTGTACCTGGGGAAATGTGGGACAGGGGCATGCCTGGAAGGAGAAATTGCCTGCCACTGTGTCCTTGAGCGGGTCGCGGAGGAAGAGGAGAACCTGGGTTTTGTGTGGGTCCAGGCAGAGAGGTGGTATTGTTCTGTTTCGCCGAGGTTGGGGATTGGTGAGTGCACTTGCTGGGGTAATGCTTTCCTCTTCGGCAACGGCAACGATGCCGAGGCTTGCCCAGGCCTCCAGAAGGGGACCTGTGCATGTGGTGCTAGGTAGGCTCTGCTTTCCCCGAACTCCCTTCGGGCCCTCAGAGCCCCTGGAAAGAGTGCCTTTTCCTCACGGTTGGTCTTAGAGGGGGCTGATCCCCCTCACGCAAAAAGCCTCTGTTCCAAAAGGCTAATGTATTTATAAAAATGTTGGGCATTTAAAAGTTTTCCTACTGAAAATCATACTGTTGTGGTTTGCAGATTCACACAGAAAGAGAAGAAGTGGAACTAGCTGTTCCTACACTTCAAGAAGACGTAAGAGGACCCATATCCTCGTTGAAACAGTCCTGGGAGTACTGTATTGGGCTTGAAAAGCTCGTTAAATGAAAAAGTGTCAGGTTCTCTTAGAGCCAGAAGCCAATTCAGGGAACTCATTTTAAAATGCATTCCTAGTATTGCCAGCTCCTCTTAGGACCCTAATCCTTTTGGAAACTGAGCTGAACAAAAACGTAGCAACTATGTCAGGGTCCAGAAGGGTGCCTGTGCGTGTGGTCCTACGTAGACTCTGCTTTCCCTGAAGTCTCTTGGGGTTTTCAGGGCCCCTGGCAAGAGAGCCTGCTCCTCACGGTGGTCTTGGAGGGGGCTGATCCTGTTCGCACAAAAACCCTCTCCGTCTCAGCGCCCTGCTGGCATGTCAGGTCTTAGCCAGGCACCCCTCTATAGTCACATTTGCTCTCCCGGGGACTTGCGTGGCTCCGCCTTTCCGCCTACCCCGAAGAGCAGTTGGGACAGGCAGCAGCCCCTGGCAATTAATACCCGAGCAGTACCTGGTGGGCCCGGGTCCAAGGGAGGCACGGGACACCTAAGTTGGTGAACTGTTACCTGGTCCCTTCTCTCGGGGCCTCAGGTAACTCCCTGTGCCCCACAGGCCCCATCCCCGCTCACCAGACTTCATCCCTGCCGCCATGGCAGCCACACCTATCCCCAGTGTTTCATGCCAGCCCCCATCCCAGGAGGAGGGATGGGAATGTTCGCCTCTCTCCCCGAAGCGGGCCCTCCACTGGGAGCTGGGAACCCACCCAGACCTCTGCTCAAAGGGGTCCTGAGAACAGGATGGGGAGGCAGTGCCCCTTGGTCATGGTCTCGGTCACCGTCCGTTTCCCGGTCCTGGGCAGCCTCCTTTCTCCCTCCTTGTCACCCCGGCCAATGCAGTCTGGCCGTCCATACTCACCGCTGCCGCCACTGCATGTCCCTTACTGCTCTGATCGCCAGATCGCGTCGCCAAAGCCGCCATAGCCTCTCCCTGACAGCTTTCCTCAGCGGGCCAACTTTACAACTTTGCACGCGTCCGTCCCTGTCACAGTGACAGCGGCAGTTGCCTAGTGGCGCCTTCCTATGGGTTGGCCCTTGTTGGCCAGGCCAGGTGCCCCCTTGTGAGGCTCTGGCCTGCCCTCTCCAGGATGCCAGCCAGGCGATCGTCCATGGTTCCTAGGTGCGAAGGAGGAGGGCCCAGAGGGCTGAAGAAGCCTCCGTTGCCGCGCTGGGAAGCACCCTGTCATCTATGAATTGATGGTAGATCTCTGCCTTAATCCCTCCTTCTACCTGTGTACGTGAGTCTCTGGTATAGTGCAAAGTCATCCTGCCTTTGACCTGGATGGCTGGACCTCCCGTGTGCCTCTTGTACCTACGGGTCCTTCCTGGCCAGTTGCTGTATCAGGAACTGCCTGTGTGCCTGGGGTGTGTGCGTGTGTGTGTGTGTGTGTGTGTGTGTTCGTGTAGGTGTGTGGTTGTTTTATAGATTTTTTTACCTAAGTGTTTTAGTTAGTTTTTTAGGAGTGTATTTCATTTGACTCATCTGTTTTCTCATAATGTTCATGAGTGTGTTTGTTATAATAAGATGTCACCTAGAAAACCTTGGACCTCACATCTTTTAATACCACACTACTTAGGAAACCAGGATTGTGTTATTGCCTATTTATCGTAGGTAACCTGTGTTAATTCTCATTTTATTAGGACTGCTAAAAAAATATTAGTATTAATGATACCACTTGCTTTGTATTTTGCTACAGACATTTGTAATATATAATACTTTGGATGCCTCAATACTCGTATGTTTCTTTTAAACTACATTTGTATAACTTCAAAATAGTTTTAAATATAATATTTTTAGGTCCATGCTAAGTGTGAGAAAGGACTGGTAGAATGTTTTTCACAGTTGTATCCACAATGTATGGCACATAATTAATGCAATACTATTATCAAATGCAATTAAACCCTATTCATATTTTGATTAAATTAACAAGACAGTGTCAAGAAGATTTGGTTAGCTTTATGGCATTGTCTTCATGGGGGTGGGAGGAGCTAAACTTTAGCTCATTCTGGTCAGCAATGACTTTCTAGCTCCAGCCAAGTGTTGCTCATTAGTTTTCATCTTACCGCATAACTTTCAGTAGCCATAGAAACTCCTCCATGGTTTAAGTCAACATGGATGTCCTATTTTCTCTTTATCCCCCTTTGCCCTTCCTTTTATTCCCTTTTGTGATTTCAAATCCAAAATCTTAAACGATCCCATGTTAATACTTGGTATCTGTTCCTGACCTTACCCCTGCCCAGAGTTTCGGGTTTCTCCTGGGTTTTGTCCTGTCTTCATCCAGAGCTCCTCCTACATCTCATGAGACTCTCTTCTCCGCTGGTTATATCAAACTTGTCTGCTGAAAAACATAATGCTGCCTTCCTGAACAAAAATAAGACCAAACCAAAATTCCAATGACAAAAATTGACAAGACAAGAAAAAAAATGTCCACTCATGTTCTGTATCAGTAAAATATTCCACTAACTTCTCATGGACAAATTGACATGTGATTCTTTTGTTTTTTCACTTTCATGAGTCTCTCAATTCCGTTACCTTTTCTCCACCTTTTCTTACTATGGCTTTTAACAACCATGGACTCTAAACAAACACAGTGAAATTCTGGTAGGAAGTTAAACTGTACATGCTTTTTTCTAAAATATTTTAGTATTTTGTACCAAGCATCTTTTTCACCCAGGCCTCTACCTTTGGGGATCAGTCCCATGGGAAAACTTAGAGGTAGATGGAAAGTTACACATAGACAGGTTCATTTTGTCAATAATAGTGACTTAGTAAACACTATAATCTCAAAATAAAAAAGTGGGAAAGTAAACTACGAACTTCAGTTCAAAGTGGCAAATATTAATATTTGAGAACTTAGTATTATACTGTTCGAGTGAGAGAACAGATGTGTTGTCAAGTAAATCCCCACATAAAATAGTGCTATTTTTAAAACATTTAAATTATGTGAGAAAATGTTCATATGTACGATGTTAAAGTATGTATATTAAATGATGTGTGTTTATATATGTGTACTTATATATACACACACACAAATGCATTATTATCTTAACTTTGTAAAAGCTATATATTGACTAATGCAACAAATACTTAATGAGTTCTTAACATTTGGGTGACACTTCTCACTGCAATCAAGAACATTGCTTTATTTTGTCTCTTGGTGACTCTGTAGCAGCTGACATATTAGTGTCATAGAGAGAGACAGTTTGTTTAATGAGACCCGTCTTCAGAGAAATGTGGCCCTCTACTCTGCAGGTCCAAAATCTAGGTGATTATTACGGAACCTAAGGTTGTTGAGATTCCTAGAGATAACTTATAAGTGCTAAAAATATGACAAGTGCTAATGGCTCCTACACTTTGCCAGCAAAATACTTCATGGGATCTATTGTGGTCCCAGTGTTTATGGTTTAGGGCAACACATCATCCTGATTAGGAGACAGAGAACTACATGTTCATCGTGGAGTTGGAGCCAAGGCACAAGAGAGTCTAGTGAGAACAGCCCCTGCTACCCAGCAAAAGCTACACCACTTGTGATAAGAGTGCCTGCTGAACTCCACTGTCCTTTCTGTCATAGATAAGGCCTCACAGATTCTGTTTTCAGGGTGACAGCTTAGCTTGTTTTTTGATATTTTGTTTTCCTATGTTTTGCGTTGTTTTCTAATTTGGGTACATGCTGTCTCTAGCTGGTTAATATATTTTTTCTCTAATTTTTACAATTGATTTTTTCATATCCACAGAACTATTGGCATAATTTATGAGGCCCAATAAAAATGAAAATACAGAACATATTTACAAATTATAAGGCATTTAATTATGGAAATACTGGGAATCTAGTTGGGGCTTAGGTGAGAAACCCCCACGGTTCATGATGCCACTATGAATGCATATATATAACCCCCCAACACAATACCCACACCCAACATTCCCCAGAGATGAGGGCGGCAGTGGTCACTGGATAAGGAGGGAAAGGGAAGGCCTTTTAGGGCCAGGTCACAGAGGAGCCAGTGGCCAAGACCCATCCCAGCGAGGCAGTGAGAGACCAAACAGCATGAGCCCTGGCTCCAAGTCCTAGAACCTGCCAAATTGTCCCTTCGGACTTCACTTACCAAATACAAACCCAAGTTAAATTAAATAAGAATTTTAAGAAAGCAGCCACAGAACATTAAGCCCCAAGTATGAGGACCCTCTTCTTAGCATGGGGCCCAGTAAAATTGTGCTGGCCACACACCCATGAAGCTGATCCTATATCTTCATTTCAATAGATTGGTCAGATGAATTTACAACCACCTGTAATATATGAGTTCCTACATGAACACACCATGGATATTTGAAAAATAAAAACTAGTCCAACTCCCTGTTGGGAAAAATGGTATTTTATTTCAATTTAAGTGTTCATTTTTCTTGTTCTTGTTTCCTGCACATCCTTTTATAAATTAATGGAATACTTCCTATTTTTTGGATTTTCATTTTGGGGGAGATTCTAATTTGCTGCATGGGTATTATCTTCTTAGCTCTTGCATATTCACTCCATGGGCTGCCATCTATCTTTTAACTTTTTGAAATACAAAATATTTTGTATTTAAACTAGTCAAATATATGAATGTTTTAAAAATTCTTTTTGGGCCGGGCACGGTGGCTCACGCCTGTAATCCTAGCACCCTGGGAGGCCGAGGCGGGTGGATTGTTTGAGCTCAGGAGTTCGAGACCAGCCTGAGCAAGAGCGAGACCCTGCCTCTACTAAAAATTAGAAAGAAATTAATCGGCCAACTAAAAATATATAAAAAAAATTAGTCGGGCATGGTGGCGCATGCCTGTAGTCCCAGATACTCGGGAGGCTGAGGCAGAAGGATCACTTGAGCCCAGGAGTTCGAGGTTGCTGTGAGCTAGGATGACGCCACGGCACTCACTCTGGCCCGGGCAAAAGAGTGAGACTCTGTCTCAAAAAAAAAAAAAAAATTTATTTTTGTTCCATGAAAGCGTCCCAATCCTCAGGATAGAAGTCTAGTTTCATAGATTTATTTTTAACATAACCTATTTTTTGCTTATTTTATTTTTCATGCTTTTTGCAGTATAACTGACAAAATTGTACATATTCAAGGTGTACAAATTAATTTTTTTTTTATTTATTATTCCAGGGTATTCTGAGGGTACAAACATTATAGTTACACTTTATGTCTTTGCCTCACCCAAATGCAGGTTAAAGGCATGCCCTTCCCTCCCTTTAGTG
>NW_012153174.1:7272285-7274177 GCF_000956105.1 Propithecus coquereli
GTCTATGCCTATTTTGATGAGAGTTTTTATCATAAAGGTGTGTTGGACTTTGTCAAATGCTTTTTCTGCATCTATCGAAAGAATCATATGGTCTTTGTTCTTGCTTTTATTTATGTGGCGAATTGCATTTATAGATTTGCATATGTTAAACCAGCCTTGCATCCCTGGAATAAAGCCCACTTGGTCTTGGTGAATTATTTTTTTGATGTGCTGCTGAATTCTATTTGCTAAAATTTTGTTGAGGATTTTTGCATCTATATTCATGAGGGATATTTGTCTGTAGTTTTCTTTTTTTGTTGCCTCCTTTCCTGGCTTTGGTATCAAGGTGATATTGGCTTTGTAGAATGAGTTAGGAAGGATGCCACCTTTCTCAATATTGTGGAATAATTTCTGGAGTATAGGCGTGAGTTCATCTTTGAATGTTTGGTAAAACTCTGGAGTGTAGCCATCTGGTCCGGGGCTTTTACGTTTTGGGAGGTTTTTGATTGCTGCTCCAATATCTGAGCTTGAAATTGGTCTATTCAGATATTCTGTTACCTCTTGGGTGAACTTAGGAAGATTGTGCAAATTAATGTTTTAATATACTTACATACTATGAAACAATTAGCACAATCAAGCTAATTAACATATCCATCACCTCACATAGTTAGCTTTTGTGTGTGTGAGTGGTGAGAATACTTAAGATCTACTCCCTTAACAAACTGCAAATATACGATACAGTATTGGGAACTATAGTCACCATGCTGTATATCCATTTTCAGAACTCAATTTATGTGATAACTGCAAGTTTGTACTGTTTGACCAACATCGCCTCATTTCCATTACCCCCAGCCTCTGACAAGCACCATTCTATGTTCTACTTATATGAGTTTGACTTTTAAAAAAATTCTACATATAATTGCGATCATATGGTATTTATCTTTCTGTGTCAGGTTTATTTCACTTAGCATATTGTTTTCCAGGTCTATCCTTTTAGATCTGTTATCACAAATGGCAGGATTTCCTTTTTATAGGCCAAGTTGTATTAACATTGTGTGTGTGTATTACATTTTCTTTATCCATCAGCCAATGTACACTTGTTTCCATAATTTGCTATTTTTTGAAATGAACATGGGACTGCAGCTATCTCTTCTAGACTGTAATTTTATTTCCTTTGGATATATATCCACAAGGGGGATTTCTCGGCCATATGGTAGTTCTATTTTTAATTTTATTTGAGGAACATCCATACTGATTTCATTAATGCCTCCGCGAATGTAAAGGTCTCACCGACAGTGTACAAGTGTTCCTTTTTCCTCACATCCTAGCCAACACTTATCTTTTCATTTTGTTTTTTTGAGAATAGCCACCTTAACAGTTGTGAGGTGATATCTCATTGTGATTTTGATTTATATTTCTCTGATGACTAATTAGTGAAGTTGAGTTACATTTTCATATACCTGTTGGCAACTAGTATTTTTTTTTTTTGGAAAAACTGTTCAAGTCTTTTGTCCTTTTAAAAATGGTATTATTTTCTTTTTTCCAGTTGAGTTGTATGAGTTCCATATATATTTCAGATATTACTCCCATATGGGACATATGGCTTGCAAATATTGTCTCCCATCCCTTTAGTTTCCTTTTCATTCTGTTAATTGTTTCCTTTGCTGTGCAGAAACTTTCTCAATTGATGTAGTTCTGCTTGTTTATTTTTGCTTTCATTGTCTGTTTTGGTGTCATATCCAAAAAAATTGTTAAGACTAATATCATGGGCCGGGCGCGGTGGCTCACGCCTGTAATCCTAGAGCTCTGGGAGGCCGAGGCGGGTGGATCACTCAAGGTCAGGAGTTCGAGACCAGCCTGAGCAAGAGCGAGACCCCGTCTCTAGTAAAAATAGAAAGAAATTATCTGGACAA
>NW_012153174.1:7274383-7283757 GCF_000956105.1 Propithecus coquereli
CCCCTATGCTTTCTTTTGGAATTTCATGTCTTCAGGTCATATGTGTAAAATGTTAGTTCATTTTGGGTTGATTGGTATTTATTTATTTAGTTATTTATTTAGAGACAGGGTCTTGCTCCGAGGCCCAGGTTGATTGGTATTTATTCATTTATTTTAGAGGCAGGTTATTTTTTATTATTTATTTAGAGACAGGGTCTTGCTCTGTTGCCCAGGCTTGAAGGCAGTGGCTTACTGCAGGATTATAGCTCACTGCAGTTCGGACTACTCCTGGGCTCAAGCAGCTTGTCTGTCTCAGCCTCCAAAGTAGCTAGGACTATGAGGGGTGTGTTACCATGCCTGGCTAATTTTTTTAAAAAATTGTTTGTAGAGATAGGTCTTACTATGTTGTCCAGGCTACTTTCAAACTCCTGGCTTCAAGCGATCTTCCCACCTCCACCTTGCTAATTGGTGGAATCACAGCTCTGAGCTACCTTGCCCAGCCACTGAGTTGATTTTTATGTATGGTGTAAGGTGAGGGTCCAATTTTAATTTTTTGCATGTGGCTGTTCAGTTTTCTACTGCAGCCAAGGGAGGAGGCACTGACTGAAAGCCAGTGAGCCAGCGAGGTTGGCAGTCCCAGAAGCATCAGGCTGCCATCTGTCATCTGCTGGACCCGGTGCCCCCGTGCTGCAGTCCTGTTCTCGTCCCAGGCAGAGGCAGGCAGAGTCCAGCCAGGCTCTCACCTGCTGCCTCTTATCAGCTCCATGGCCCTGGTGGCCCAGCCAGGCTCGCCCCTCTCCACTGCTCCACCCAGGCCTGGAGGGAAGAGGAGCTGGCCCTGTACCCTCCCACACCCTTGCAGTCTCAGGCCTGCTGACAGGCACAAGGACAAGAGATGCAAGTGGTGTTGGACAGTGTGATGCCCACCTGAGATATATTCATGAAACTTCAGGTACCTCCCAGAAGCCAAGATTTGTGGGAAGTGCTGGAAGTCCAGGCTGAGAGGTCCACGTAGGCAGCAGCTGCTACTCTCTGGTCGCCTGGGATGTATTTCTTAGACTTCAGGCACCTCTCAGGAGCCTGGATGATCTGGAGACCCAGCCTGCTGAGCCACAGTAATGTAATCCCTTGTGAGTGTGCATTCCATGCTTGGTAGTCTATTTGCAGAGGTATGGAACCATCATCCCATTCTAATTTAAGCACATTTCCATTAACCCACCCCCAAGTTTCATATAGCTTGCAGTCACTCCCCATTCCCCTCCAGCCCTGGACTGCTGTTAATTTCCATTCTGTCCCCAGAAATTCGTCTTTTCTGAACTCATACAGAATGTGGTCTCTTGTGTGTGGGTTCTTTCTGTCAGCTTAATGTTTTTGAGCCCCATTCCTGTTGTAGCATGTATCATTGTATTCATTTTGATTGCTGAAAGGTGCCACACGTTGTTTTTCCTTTTACTCATTGAAAGGTATTTGGGTTGTTGTGCCTTTGTGTGGACGTAGGTTTTCATAACTTTTAAGCACATAACCGGCAGTGGAGCTGCTAGGTCAATATGGTAATTCCATATAAAACGTTTTAAGAAACTCAAATTGTTTTTTGAAGTGAGTGCGCCATTTTATACTCCCAGTATCCACGTGTGAGAGTTCTGTGTTCACATCATTGCCCTTTTTTGTCTGTTGTTATATTAGAGTTATTCTATTGTGTATGAAGTGGTATCTCATTGTAGTTTTGATTTTCATTTCCCCAACGACTAATATTAAGTTTATTTTTACATATTTATTGCCAATCTGTATGTCTTTTTGGCAAAATATCTATCAAAATCATGACTTTGTTTTTAAAGTTGCTTTTTAAATCGTATTTTGTAGTTTTTACTATAAAATCAGTGCACTTTTTTCTTAAATTTCTTTTTGTATTTTCATTCTTTTTGATTGCAATTGTTTTCTTAATTACATTCTCAGAACGTTCCTTGCTATTGTATAGAAACTATTGATTTTTAAATCTCAATGTTGTAGTCTGCAACATTTCTGAACTTGTTTATTACTTTGAGTGCATTTTTAATGGATTCCTTAAGATTTCTCTTACATACAGTAGTATGTCATGGGCATTAAAAGGCAATTTTACTCTTTCCTTTGCAATCTAGAGTCCTTTTCCTCAAATTTCTTCTTTGATTTTTTTAAGCAAATAATCCAGTACAATATTGAATAGAAGTGGTAAAAGTGAATATCCTTGTCCTATTCCAAGTCTTATAAGGAAAACATCCTGCTTTCACCACTGAGTATGATATTTACTGTAGGCTTTTATTACGCACTATTTATCAAGCTGTGGAAGTTCCCTTCAATTCCTAGTTTGCTTAGGATTTTAATCATAAGTGGGGGATGAATTCAGTCAAATTTTTTTCTGTGTCAATTCAGAGTATCACATATTGATTTCCTTTTATAAATATGGTGCATTACATTAATTGTATTTAACAATTTTATTAATGTATAATTGATATACAAAAACCCCACTAATGCTTAATGCATACAGTTTAAGTTTGGATTTGTGCATATACCCATGATAACCTCACCACAATCAAGATAAACACATCCATGTTAAATGTGCTTACCACAAGTAACACACACACACACACACACACACACACACACACACACACACACAGAAGGACATGAGGAAATTTAGAAGTGATGGATATGGATGGATATACTAACAGTTAATTAAATGTTAAACTACATACTTGTGGTACAGTTACACTTACTTGTATGTACAATCCTTTTTATATATTTTGTATTCAGTTTGTTAGTATTATGTTGAAGATTTCTTTGTTAATATTCAAGAGTGACATAATCTGTAGTTTCCTTTTTTGTGATGCTTTTGTGTGGTTCTTACATTAGGGTAATCCTGGCATAATAGAATGAATGGGACAGTGTTCCCTTCTATTTTCTGAACGTGTTTATGAAAGATTAGTATTAATTATTTACTAAAAATTGGTACAACACACCTGTGACACTACCCGAATTTGGGATATATTTTGTGTAAAAATTTTAAAATGCAATATTTTCACTTTTTATAGGTTATTAATATATTCTATTACTTCTCTAGTATGTTTTAATTATTTTCATCCTCATATAAATTTGTTTATAATTTGTGGCCATTCCATGTTTCTCCATTGTCACAGTGGTTGAGTATAAAAATAACGCAAAAGAATGTGGCTTTAAGGCAATCCATAAATAACTATATTTCAGAGCCTATAATAGGGGAAGGAGAAAAGGACTGTTTACTGCTGTACTTACTCATCAGACTTACTGGATGAATGTATTGTATATCAAGGAAAGTAAGGAATTATGCCATTTGACTTCAGGTTTTATCAAAATGGAAGACTGAAAATGTAGGTAAGACAGAAAATGAAACTTGCAATTAGTAAAATACAAAATGATATTGTAAAGGAAGAATGTTATATATAGTTGATAATTTGATGAATCAGAGTGGTTAATATTTATATAGTGCATAGAATATATCATGTATTTTTCCAAACCACTTATGCATATATCTTTAATACATTATTATTTTAAATATGTAACACAAAGATTCATTGAAGAAAGAATAAATTTGAAAATTAGCAATTATATTAATATTAGGTGACATTTTACAAATTCAATTATTTTGGTATATAATGTCTATATGAATACAACAAATTTTAACTACTTTATTAGAAAGATTGACTAGTTATGTAGATAGACACGTGGACAGCATTTTAAACCAGTAAGCAGAGAATACACATTATTTTTCAATGCTAGAAAAAAGTCCTGAAAAGTTTAAAGTTTTAGGCTCTGAAAGCGTCATAACGTCATGTAAACAGAAATCCTTCATGTCATATTTTCTTTCAACTGTGAAATGGCAATAGAAAACACAAAATTAAAATGTAAACAACAAGTATTATTTAGCCTCATGTCTTACAATTTTTTGTTGAAAACAAGACACTTGGAATATTATACTGTGGTAACTTTGTAAATTAGATCATCTCCCTTCCTCTGGGTTTTTGTTGCTACTTATTGTGGGCTATATCTAAGCTCATTTTGTGAAAATCGCATGCTCTGTCATGAATGTCCATTGAAGTTCCTGTTCCATTAGCTTAGTGGACATGGAGTGACATAGAGATTTTCTTAAATGCCTGCTCTTGCCTGGCATGCTTCTCTGAAATCTGATCTTTTCATCTGGGATCTATGTGTGTGTGTTGGGGCATACTATTATCAATAAGCCAGGAAATTACAACTTTGTCTTTACCTTAATTTTCTGCTTGTGTGGTGTAGGAAGGTCAAAGAAAGGTGAGACCTCAGGGTCTTCGTGGGTCTTTCCTGACACGTGCCTGTCCCTGAGCACCCACGTGGCCTCCTGGATTCCCAGGACTATTCCCACAGCCCTAATCCCCAAAGCATCTCACCACTCAGTCTTTCCTTTTAGGATTTTTCAGGAGGACTATTTTTGTGTTTCAAATGATATCCTTTGCCCACGTGGGCCTAGTGTTTCATTTCTATTTAAATATTTTTGACAAACATTTGGCTATTGATTTGAGATATTTTTTGTCTTTTTAATGAAGGAATTACTGCTGTCAACAGATAAAGTACAAGAAAGTCTCTTAAATATAAATTTCAAATAATGTGTGAGTATATAAATACATATATATTCGTTCCATACAATATCTAAAAGGATGAACATATGTAGATATAATAATTGCATGAAAATATTCCAATATTTTATAGTTATAATAACAAGTTATTTGTTGTTTTTTCTGAATTTTAAACTTAACTGTGTTTCCCACATTTTTATTTAATGAATTTGGCAGCCACAGTGTAAAATAATCATGGGATCTTAAAACGTAATGCAGATTTGAGAGAAATGAAATAGAAGAAAAACCTGTAGAGATCATATAGATAGGTCTGAGTGTAAAGGAGGATTGGGTCTTATCTGATACAATAAAAATTTATAAATTTGAGTGCACATCTCAGCATTCACCATGACATGGGGCAACCAGGTTGTTTTTGGGTTGGGTTTAGGGAGAGACCCTTAAGCACTCTCAGAGATAGATAATGTAGATCAAGTTCATCTTTATTATTCTCACTTTCATCTTAGAATATTCTTAATTTTATAAGCCCTAAATCATATACACACTCACGGAAATGTTCGGGAGAATAACACAATTAAATAGACCAGGAACAAAAACTGATCATAAAGTCTATGGGCTTAGATCAAAAGAGAACTGTAATGAAAGGAAAAAAGCCATTTACAGAACCCAGTGCTATTCTGCATTAGATAATATGTTATTTTGGAGAAGATGAAGCTTGAAGCCATTCAGACAGCAAGAACTTCTCTGAGGGCGCCCGCTGGAGCTCCCAGAGAGCGCGGGCGCCCGCGGCTGGGGACGAGCGGCGCGGACGGGGGCGGGTTGCCGAGTGCGCAGGTCCTTCCGCGGGGAGGAGTCGGCCGTGCGCAGCCTCCTCCCGCCGCTCCTCCCCTCCCGCCCCGGCGTCCGCACCCCCCGGGGCCTGAGCCTCCCAGCAGCGCTCTGGAGCCCCAGCCGCTGCGACTCCCCGCCCTGATTAGACTTGTTAACAATATTCGGTTATTTTTTTCATGATCATAGAATAGACCCTGAAGTAGATAAAGGATTTAGAAACGAACAAACAACAACAACAAAAATACTTAGAACGAATATGACAAACTGTAATTCCCTTGCAACCGCAGTTAAATACCTATAAATATGGAAAGACGAACACGCCAAAGGCTTACTAGGCAGTGGACATGGATAGACAACTCAACAGAAGTTAAATATGAATGACCGATAAACATATTTTTAAAAATTTTTCTATTAAAATAGTGCAAAGTGTATTTGTTTTAACAATTATAACAGTACAATAAAAAGTGTAGTTCGTATACTGTACTTGGAAACGTTTCATGAAAAGGGTTCATTTTTAAATGCTCGAAACCTTTTACCTAGTCAGTTCATTTCTAGGAAAACACAACAAACATTTTGGCACAGTAGTATCTGTAGTCTTATTTATAATAGAGGAAAATCGAGAATAGCCAAAATATCTTAACAGTTGAAAACAAATTATGGTGTGACCAAAGCCAGACATCATAGTGAAGAACATGGATATATTTGATTACACACAAAATTTAAACCACTGTACCATGACATATTTGAATAATGACAAAGCAGGAAAAGTTTTTACATATTGCATAGATATGTTATATATACATGATATATTTTTAAAACCCATACACATCAACTAGTGAAAGAAAAACATCCCAATTTAAGCAAAGAACATGAATTAATAGTTAATAGAAGAAGAAACACAAATAACCAATAAACATAAGAACACATGTTTAACCTCACCAACAATCAAAACATTTCAAATAAAAGTGCAATGTAATATTTTACCTCTTCAGATGCTTCTGTTTTATTTACAGGTTTTAACTAGGCTTGTAAATGTTGACAGAGATAATATCAAAAAAGATAGATTGTATACAGTGTTGATGGAGACATAAGAAAATAAACACTTGTATAAAGCTGGTAGACACTGGTGAATACTAATGAAGGCAAAATTGGCAGTGTATGTGAAAGCCTTTATGAAATTTTACTTGAATGAATCGAGGAAGTTAATCAGAGAGTGTACAATAATGTGTGTGTGTATGATTTTATTTATATGATGCTCAAAAAGAGGCAAAATTATATTGAATATATAGATAAGTACAGTACCAGGCAAATCTAGGAAAAGATTAACCTCTGTGGTGCAGAGAGGGAGACCTAGTTGGGAAACTTCCAGAATGCTACTAGTACTAGTACCAGCATTCTGTTTCCTAAGCTGGGTAGTGGATATGTAAGTGTTTACTTAGTTTTTTTAAAACTTTACACATTATATATACATTCTTTTGCATATGTGCCATATTACACACACTTTTTAAAATGTTTATACATGATGTTAAGGACAGCATGTTTTTGTTGTGTTCTAATTTAAAACTGGAACTTAAAAGTGAAAGTCAACCCTGAGCCATCTTGTATTCAGTGATACTTTATACTTCATAACTGTATTCCAGTCATCTGTGTAATTGGCTAGGATAACCTTGATATTAGGTTATCAAGCATGAAATGTCCTATTTCCTCAAGTACTAAGTTTGACAGTTGATATCTGTGACATTGCACTTTGACACTTCTTGTTTTATGTTTATTGTGAAGGCACATCCTTATTCTTTCAGACACATGTTTTGGCTTGTGATTATCCTTCAAATTTTTTTATAGCAATTTTTTGTGAAACCATGGATAAGTCCAAAATTTGTGTTGTTTTCTAATATGAGTTCTGTGGTGAAAGAAATGCAGCACGGACAGCTCGAAATGTCAATGAAGTATTTGGGAAGGATGCAGCTAATGAATGCACAGTATGTCCATGGTTTGAGAGCTTCTGTCCTGGTGATTTTAATCTTGAAAATGAGTCACATAGGTGACCTGAGACCAAGGTGGATACTGATGAGCATAAAGCTATAGTGGAAGTGAATCCATCTCAACCTATGTGTGAATTAGCAACAAGGTTTGATGTTACTGTTCCAACAATATTGGACCATTTGAAACAAATGGGCAAGATAAAGAAGCTGGATACATGGGTTCTGCATGAATTAAACAAGCATCAGAACAGAAATCATCACGAAGCTTGCCTTTCTTTGCTGTCATGACATAAATGGTGAATCATTTCTACATATTGTTACATGTGATGAAAAATAGATTCTTTTTGACAATTGCAATTGTTCGGTACAATCATTGGATAAAGACGAAGTATTATGAAACACGGTCCAAAACTGAATATTCATCAAAAAAATCTACTTGTGTCTGTTTGGTGGTCCAGCGCTGGTATTATCCACTACAGCTTTATGAAAGGTGATCGATCGATCACAGTGGATGTCTACGGCAACCAATTGGATGAAATGATGAGGATGCTTCCAATTAAGCAGTTGAGATTGGTCAATAGAGACAGGCCAATCCTCTTGCAAGACAACACTGGACCCCATGTCACACAAACAACACTGCTCAAACTACGGAGGCTGGACTTGGCAACTCTCTGTCATCCACCCTATTCTCCAGACCTTGTACCAACTAACTGCCACTTCTTCCAGGCTTTGGGCCATTTCTTGCAAGGAAAAATATTCAATTCTCAACAAGCTGTGGAAAACGCCTTCTGTAATTTCATTGCCACTCACTCTCCAGGCTTCTTTGTTGCTAGCATAAACAAGCTACCATTAAGATGGCAAAACTGTTGATAGTTGCTTTTGTTAATTGTACTGCTTTTTGTTTGAGATATAATAAACTAAACTTTTGATTTGAAATCAGACGTTTCATGTTTAATATAATGATACGATGACAGAATAAGGCTTTTTAGTCAATAGAAATGAGAAATTCATAATTTACATCTGTATATTGGTTGTAAAATTTTACTTTAGGATTTTGAAGCCATGAGTTATAGTTCTTAAATTTGAACTAATAAGTTGAACTTAGGGCTTTCCTTTAATTCAGAGTCAAGCCTATCAATACAAAATGGTTCTTAACATCTTTTGAGGATTTTAAAATTATATATATATATAAGATTTGTTCCATGGGACTTCTGTTCTTAAAAGAGAACTGAGAGTTATCCCAGACTTGATGATATATAGTAAGATTAAATTATTTCCCCAAAGATTTAATATTAACTTTGCATAACCTTATAATTTCTCTATGGATCATACCAGTGAGGAAGCTGTAGAAACAGAACCCAGGACCAACGACAATTTTTTTACCACTCCTGGCCTCATAATCTAGCAGTTGGAAAAATGCAATGAGCGTAAAAATCAAGTCACTTCTCAACCTATACCCTTTCCAGGCTATCTTTGTACAGAAATGGTTTTATCACGTTAGACATTCTAATAGTTTTCTGCATCTTTTTAATTTGTAACATTGAATTATATCAAGTACAATTTCATTCAGAATCAGCATGATTTCATCTACGAGAAAGATAATATTTTCTGGAATATATCTCTTGATACTCTTCCTGATTCTGTATTTGTCAGATTGTTTCTAATATTTTAACTTAAAAAAATAATGCATTTATCAATCTTTTGATGCAGAGCCATAGTGGTTAGAGCTGTACATTATCTTTCCTACATAAACCACACCTAGAATACATCAGCTATTATTTCAAATTTCGTTTTTTAAATAGTGCAATAACTTAAAAAAAATGTTCATGTGCATACAGTGTTGATGGAGACATAAGAAAATAAACACTTGTATAAAGCTGGTGGACAGTGGTGAATGCTAAGGAAGGCCAAATTGGCAGTGTATGTAAAAGCCTTTATGAAATTTTACTTGAATGAATCGAGGAAG
>NW_012153174.1:7284402-7287884 GCF_000956105.1 Propithecus coquereli
ACTGACTTGTAATTAAATAATGTTATTAAATTAACAAGTACTACTGGCATAAACAGGTTTAAAAATGTAACTGATTCATGGTAAGCTTACAGCTCAGCTTATAAGAAAGAGAATGCTTGTGTTAAAGAGTAGCTGACTTTTTAAAAGAAGAAATTGAACCATCACCTCAGACCACATCCAGAAACCAATTTCCAATAGATTATAATTTTTAGAAAATGATAAAACAGAATATCTGTATAACTTCTGAAGTGGAGTGAATTTTTTAAATAATAGCTTACTAACATCCTTAAGTATACATGGGTAATATATTTTGTGGAGGGAATGGAAAGCTCAGGTTTATCCATTAGTAATTTTCTTAAGTAGAGGGTTGTTAAGAGAGTGTCTACTGTATTTTAGCTTGACTATATTTTTATCCCACAAAAGTATTCTTATTACCATTTTCTTAGCTCATGCCTATTAAAATTCAGTAATTTATTTAATATTTTCTTTTCCACATTGATTCTTATATCCTGACTCATTCCTTCAGGGTGTAGTTTCATTCTTATTAAAGTGTATCCTTTAGCAGTTCTTTCAGAGATGTTATTTCTACACTCTGTGAAGTAATCTCTAGTTTGCATGTCTAAAAACATCATTTTTCCACTCGGATGGTAATTTAGCTGGGTATAGACCACGAGATTGAAAGCTGTGGATTTTTTTTTTTGATATTTTAAAGAAATTATTTGATTGTGTTCTGATATTTGTTGCAGCTGATGAGCAGAATGCTCTTACTCTGATTAGCTTTCTTTGTAGGTAATCTCTTTTCTTTCTAGTAGCCTACATGATTTTGTCTTCATCTTTCATTTTCTCTGTAATTTATCTACATGTATATTTGTTTTTAGATATTATGCTTAGAATTTAGTATGCTTTTTAAACCAAGGACTCATGCCATCAATTCTGGAAAATACTGGCATTTCTTTAATAATATTACCTTTCCCCTATTTCTCAATTTTTTCCTCCTCAAATTCCTGTAAAATATATTTTTGGTTTTTTATTTTTCATCCCTAGTTAATATATTCTGTCTCCTCAGTTTCTTAACTTCCTTTCCATATTTTTCTTCCCTTTCTTTATACTGATTCATGCTTTAATTAGATCTTTCTTCCAATTCTGACACTTTTAACATTTATTTTTCTGTGTTACAGCTTCTATGAAGACTGTGGAGATTTTTCTGTTCCCTTTGTGGTTTATCTCTATCTCTTATTTTAAGTTTTTCCCTCTTTTTTGTATTATGCAATCTGATTGTCATTTCCATGGTATATTTTTTCTTTATTTTCTCTTTTTAACATAATGCTTTTCTTAATTTAAGGATTTGTGTGTGGTTTTTAAGTGTACAAAATTTTAATTATTTTTCATTATTGTGTTTCATTCATTTTTATGGATTTTAGTGAAGCAATTATAGTTTAGTTCTCTCATTCTAGTCTTTATACATCTACACATATATTTATATTTTCTATCATTTTGACTTTTCTTCTGTACTTGGATAGATTCATTCTGCTTAATCTCCTAGTGCACTATTTCTCTCAACAACTTAGTCTCACTTAATATTTTAACCTACACATTTTATGTTTATAAAATGTATTTATTTTATTTTTCAATTATTCAGATTCTGCATGGCTCTTTCCAAATATGCTTATTAACTTTACTTCTTGTTCTTTCCACATTATTTTTAATTTTTACTGACTTAACAGTTTTTTTTCTTTGAGACAGTGTCTCACTCTGTTGCCTGGGCTAGAGTGTAATGGCATTGCGATAGCTCCCTGCAACCTCAAACTCCTGGACTCAAGCAATCCTCCTGCCTGAGCCTCCTGAGCACCTGCCCCCATGCCTTGCTTACTTTTCTATTTTTTGTAAAGAAAGGGTCTCCCTATGTTGCTCATGCCGGTCTCAAACTCCTGGCCTCAAGTAGTCCTCCTGCCTCGGCCTTCCAGTGTGTTAGGATTAAAGGTGTGAAGCACGGCACCCAGCCGACTTAACCATTTCAAACACAATTTCAATATCTGAGGTTTATGTGGCACTCTATTTCTTCTGACCTGCCATTCTAATAATTCATCTCCTTGTGTGATTTGTAATTTATAATTTTGTTCTCAGATTGGGAAGATCTCACCTTTTGGAGTCTCAAGTCAGTATATTTATTTACGTATTCCAGTTGCCCTGGGTGCAAGATGAACAGTCTTGCCTTCAGATGTGCCAGTAACCTGAGGGAGCACTTGCTTCTCACTTTCGTCACTCTGAAATCTCTGATAAAATTTTCAATCATTTGCAATAATTATTTCCATTACTCTGAATCTTTCTCTTGACTCATTTTTCCATCCTGGGATGTTCTGACGTTTTCCTTTCAGCTTTGTTGGACATTTGAAGGATTCTTGTGAATTTTGAGACTTACTTGTTTGCAGTAAAATAGCTAATTGGATTTGTCTCTAAAAGCACAAACATCAACATTGTACACGAGTTAAATATTTCCCTTAGATAATTTCTATCATTTGATACAGTCACATGAGAAACCTTGGATTTTTTTTATTTGGAATACCTCCTCCAGTATATGATATAATTATTTATAGAATGTGATTATTTTGTTAATATTTAAAAGCATTCTTATGTTTTGAACACATTTTTGAAATTATAATGCTCTACTTTAGTCAATAGGAGTAAAGAAGGCCAGAATTGATGTTTTTCTCTAACATTAAGTTAATATTGGTAGAAATAGATGAATTCAAGTCCTTTGATTTCAGTTGCAAGACTTCTTCTTAAGTCTCTCACTAATTTTTGTAAAATATTCTTAGTTTGAATTTTCTTATTAATCCAAGTTATTTAAATCAGTCAAATAAAATTTGTATGTGGCTAGGTATTACTTGTTGATTTCAGTTGCATTGACATTTTTGACTGCCACTTCACAGTGCTTAAAAAATTATTACCTGTTGGATTTCTTTCACAAAGCTAATGACATTGGTAGGCGTAAAACTTTTCCTTTTATAAAATACTTTTCTATGATATTTGAAAATGATGTGTATGCCTTGTTTACTTGGCATTAATGCTACCTGTTTTTGTATTAATAATTAACTAGTTGAACTTTCTAATAAAGTTATTTAATACTCTTTATACCCACTATTTGTTATATACCAAAATTGTTTATTTCTATGATGGCTTAATGATATTTTCATTATGTCACTTTATCATTTACATGAATTTTTGTGTCATTAATTTTAATCTCTTAGGTATTAAATTCTTATATATAAATATTTTGAAATTGTGACTAACACATTGTATATTGTATGTATTTATCACTCTGATTAACCGAATTTTTTTTAATTTCAGCATATTATGGGAGTACAGATATTTAGGTTATGTATGTTGCCCTTGCCTCCCCACTCCCCCCAAGTCCGAGTTTCAAGTGTGCCCATCCCTTGGATGGTGTGCATTGCACTCTTTGTGTATGCAAATACCCATCC
>NW_012153174.1:7290020-7322970 GCF_000956105.1 Propithecus coquereli
TCTGTTCCCATTCGTATGCCTTTAATTCCACTCTCTTGCCTGATTGCTGTGGCCAGGACTTCCAGCACTATGTTGAATAGAAGTGAAGATAGTGGACACCCTTGTGATTGACCGAATTTCAATCTGATTATATTACTCTTTATTTAAAATGTCATTTTGTATTTGTCCTTATTCAAATTTATTTTGTCACCATCTACTTGTTGATAAAAAAGATAAGGTAGGCTCAGGCTCCCATCCTTTATAAATACAGATTCAAATGGCATATTTTCCTAATATATTTTAGACACAATTTGTCTCACTAATAAATATAAGTATTAAGTACAACAGGTATAATAATTTTCCCCATTTTGTAACAGAAATCCTGATACACTGAAGCTTTTGTAGATTTCCCTAAAGGCTCATTTTCCCATATTAATTTTTCTTGTTCTTCCTTCTCAACTGCCATGAAAATCTAAAAACATGAAATACTACAAATTAGAAACTAATTTCCAAATAAGCACAGATTATCAAAACAAATTCAAGAGTAAATACAATATATAAATAGACCTACAACAGGTATAGACATTAAAGTAAGACAAACCTTTCTACAAAGAAAAGCCCAGTCCCAGATAGCTTCATTGGTAAATTCTGTTAAACATTTAATAAAAATTTAATACTAATCCTTTATAAACACTTACAAAAAGTAGAAGAGAAAGAAAATCTTACAATTTATAAGGCCAGTATTACTCAGATAACTAAACTAGACAAAATCATCACAAAAAGAGCTCCATAGACCACTATGCTTCATAAACACAGAAATCCTCAAAAACACTATGTCATATATGATAAATATTATTATAAATTTTCACATTTAGATTTAAAGCTCACCTGAAATTGATATGTGTTTATTATGTTGTGAAGAAGTCAATATTCATTTTTTTTTTTTCCTATGTGGACAACCAATTGACCCTGGGATGTTTACTGAGATGATGCTCTTGTCTCAACTGCTCTGAGGCCTCTTTTGTTATGTACAAAATGTTCTGGTGTGTGGCTCTGAGTTGGACTCTCTATTCTTTCTATTTTCCCTTTTGCGTCTCCTTGCCTACTACCACACACAGCCTTGATTACTGCAGCTTTAATTTTAGCTGTAATAGCTGGACTTTAATTCCTCCAACTTTGTTCTTTAAGATTGTCTTGACTATTCTTTTTTTTTTTTTTGAGACAAAGCCTCACTCTTTTGCCTGGGCTAGAGTGCCGTGGCGTCAGCCTAGCTCACAGCAACCTCAAACTCCTGGGCTCAAGCGATCCTTCTGCCTCAGTCTCCCGAGTAGCTGGGACTACAGGCATGTGCCACCAAGCCCGGCTAATTTTTTCTATATATTTTTAATTGTCCCATTAGTTTCTTTCTATTTTTAGTAGAGATGGGGTCTTGCTCTTGCTCAGGCTGATTTCGAACTCCTGAGCTCAAACAATCCGCCCGCCTTGGCCTCCCAGAGTGCTAGGATTACAGGGGTGAGCCACCATGCCCAGCCGACTATTCTTGAACATTTGAATTTTTCTGTACATTTTGAATTTGGCTAGTCAGTTTCCACATGAATTCTGCTGAGAGATTATATTATAATCTCTTGAATCTGTAGATCAATTTGGGGAAAAGTGACATCTTAGTAATACATAGCAAAGAAAAATAAACAAAAGGTAAAAATAAACAAAAAATCACTCCCCCCCCAAAAAAACCACAATAATTAAAAAGGGGGGAATGAAAAACCAAGAATGAGTATTTGGAACTCATAGCACAAACAGGCTCACATCCCCAGTATAGAGATCCTAAAAAAAAAAAAAAAAAGAGACCATCCATAAAGTAGAAAAATTGGCAAATGATATTCTATAGTTCACAGAAAAGGAAATATCAATAGTTTTATATACATAAAATATGCTTAGGCTCAGTCATAATCTGACATAATTATTTAATTCAGATTTTTACAACATACTCTAAAATCGTGAAGAAAAATAATTCTTACTCTCCAGACCCACCTGGTCCAGCACCTTCTGTCTCCTACCTGAATGCACTGAGAGGTGGCCATGTTTCCCAGAGGTCAGGCACACAGAGCAGATGGAGGCAGAAGATGGGGGATCACATGGGACAGGCCTCAGGAGCAGAGCCCTTGGTGTATGGCACAAGTGCAAGCTGGGCCGTAGGTGCGTGCAGTCCTCTTCCTTGGAAAAGTGACCTGGATTCCCCATGCTCCATGCGCACACACATATCAGGCACGTCGGGAGGCCTGTGCACCCGTGCACAGCCGACACTGCAGCATGCAAACCCCCGTTCCCCCTCCTCCCTCGCCCCCCGAGTGTTGAAGGAGCCCGCCATCATATTCTCAGTGGGCATGTGCTTATGCAGTTCTGCATCCAACTTCTCATTCTACAATTGGGAAACTGAGGCCCAGAAAAAGACAGGAATTGGTCCAGACCACAAGAGGTGGACAGAGTCCAGAGTATTAGGGAGGGCTCCAGCTTCCTGGGCCTTGGCTACACGTACCCATCAGGTTTGTTTTGGAAATGAGAGCTTCTGTGATTTTCAGGGATTGCTGCTCCCTCCCTCTCCACATGGAGCCATTTTCCTATCCGCATCCCCACATGAGAGCACACGCACACACTACACTTCTCAGGTGGGGACTATGGAGGTGAAAGCACAGAAGGAGCAGGTACTGAGAAGCCACAAAAAAGGGAAGAAGAAAGGGATGGGAGGCAGCGCTGCCATAGGACAGGGGCATCCTCTCTCCTAGCTACATGCCCAGGGGCCCAGAGCACGTGCAGGAGGATTCTTCAGGTCCCCATGGTTCTGCCTGGGCTGGGTCCCTCCTCAGCTCAGCCTTAATAGGATAGGACTAGGGTCCTGCCATTACCTCTGTGGGCACCTAGGATGAGTGTGGTCCTATGTGCCCTAGTGTAGACAGGGGCACTAGGAGACTAAGCCTGAGTATCATTCTGTACATACTGAGGTGACTGGAGTGTGGAACTACAGGGTTCCACACACCAGAAAGTGTCTGTTGACCTTGGTTCTTCATCAGTGCTGAGACATGGAGAAAATGTTTTCCAATCCCTGGAGATCCTTCTGTGCAGAGAAAGGCTTGAGGGCTTGGGGGAATGAAGACTTGGGGTAGAACAGAACATGCAGGATCACTGGAGTCAAGAGCATGGGCCTCCCTTTTAAAAATTTAAACATATGTTCTTTGTTAAAGAAAAAAAGAGCCAATATATACAAATATGAATATTCCCTTTATTCCTGCAGAACTACTTTATAGACACATACATTTATTGCATTTATGTATATACATATGGACATACATATTTATGTACATACATATGAACATAGTGTTGTTTAAATGCATATTGCATCATACCATGCAACTTGTTCTGTAAGTGCAAACATATTTCAATTTTAAATGACCAGGAAGAATTCATGAATATGGATGCTTCCTAATGATTTAACCATCCTAAGTGAATTACATTTTTTCATTGGTTCCAATTTGTAAATATTATAAACAGTTCTCTGTGAACTTCCTTGTGTCTTTGTACAACTAACTCTACAAAGTCTTATCAGGGATATGGAATTTCACCGCAAAATGATCAGAGTACTTAGATTCTTAGAATAGGGATCCCTGTTCAGAATGCTATAAATGCCCCTTACGCCAACGTCCTAGATCAAGTGATCATTCCATCCAGGCTAGTTTTAGAAATTAAAAAACTGTGAGTAGAAAACCTTTTTATTCCCATTCTGGAAATATTATAAGAAAGATTGGATTTGTTTTAGCTGGAAAAAGAAAATATGTGTATAACCACGAAGAGGGATTAAAAACACAATAAATCTAAAAAATTTCTAGGAATTACTTGCAGTGTCTAATGTTCCTATCCTGTCCCTGGATGCTCTGCTGGCTTAGGCTACATCAGCAACAGAGTTTTCCCAGTCCAGATGGTTTCTCAATCTGGTTCTGAAAACATGTATAAGTTTGAATTCTTTCTTTTCTTTCTCTCTTTCTTTTCTTTTCTTTTCTTTTCCTTTCTTTTCTTTTCTGTCTTTCTCTCTTGCTTTTCTTTCTTTTTCTTTCCTTCTTTCTCTCTTCGTTTCTTTCTCTTTTCTCTCTTTCTTTCTTTCTTTTTCTTTTCCTTCTCTTTCTTTCTCTTTTCTTCTTCCATTTTCTTTCTTTTCTTTCTTCCCTTCCTTTCCTTTCCCCTTCCCCTCTCCTCCCTTCCTTCCTTCCTTTCTTTTCTATCTTTTTTCTTTCCTCCCTCTCTCCATTCCTCTGTCCCTTCATTATTTTCTTCTTTTCTTTATCTTTTGTAATTATATGGATATAAACAAAAAGGCATGAATATATCGTGTAGGATGTTTTGTTCTGATTAATTGACATACTTACTGGATAAAATTATAAAAGAGAATACAAATCAATAGAGAAAATAACACACAATCTTTCTACTGAGAATTTGCTTCCCTTACTCCCAAGTTTCTGGGCCTTTGTGCTTGAGATTGAATAGAACGTGGACATTTGTGTTTGGCTTTTAGATGGCATTTCTATTTCCTTCCCAATTTGACGATATCATATCTGGAAAGACTAACCAGCTAGATATCACCTGATTAGACCCCTCCTGTGTTTAGAGATGAGCAGCAAATCAGAGACAGGGAATAGGAGGCCTTTCAACTCTTTTTCTTTCACCTCAGCATCACCTCTGATTTTTATCCCTTACTCTTCACCTTGAAAAATGACTTTGAATGGAATGTCATTCTCTCCGTCCTCTACCACAGTCCATGATCTGTCTTCTCCATAGCTTATAGAACAAAGGACCACAGGGAGAACCACAAGAGCTAGTATTTTTTTTTTTGGTTTATTATTTCAACAGATATTTATTATATTTATTTCCTAATATGTACAATGCATTCAAGCACAGTGAAAATAAAGGCTAGGTTTTCTTATTTATCAAGAAAAAATTGACTATTTAATGAATTACTTAGTTAGATTGCTTATTGATCAATACTTGAATGCTCAATTTAGAAATCTGAGTCATTCTTCAAATACATATACTGGAGGCACTGTGAAGAAAACTTAGCACCTTTATAAAGATAATTTTTCAATTACCATGTCTTCCAAATAAATGTTTTGATTGTATTAAAATTAATGTTTATGTAGATTATTTCAACAAAATGAATTTACCTCCAATAACTTGAATGGCATAAAGTTTAATTAACTCAAAAATACGTCAAATTTGATAAAGATTAAAAGGAAGCTATTGACTTCAACTGTGAGTGAATTTTGTTTATTGGTGACTTTTGGGAGACCACTTCCAGTAAAATGCTGATGGAAAAAGACAGATTTCTGAGCATGAAGAGAAATCAGCAACCACTGTATATAGACTCCCAACTAAGATCTCTTACTTGAGGTCCCTGGTCTAACTAAAAAAGGGATCCTAGCTTGACCCATGTGCTTCTTTATAGCTTCTTTGATCTCTTTATTCCTCAGGTTACAGATAATGGGGTTGAGGAAGGGGACAAAACTGCAAAGCCCAGAGCAATGACTGTGTCCCAAAACAAGTAGTAGGTGGCAGAGAAGAGTAGGTACATGAGAGCCATATCACCAGCAAGAGCAACATAACAGTGAGGTGGGAGATGCATGTTGAAAATGCTTTGCGGTGGTCTTCAACTGAATGCACATGCAGAATCACAGCCACGATACCAGTGCAGGACGTGACAGTGAGCATCACAGTTGTGATACTCTCCACTGCACAGACAACATTAACAGTCTGAATCATGATGATGGCTTGTGTGTCTGCGCAAGCCAGGCGCAGCACTGAGAGGAAGTCACAGAAGATGTGCTCGAGGTGGTTTAAGCCACAAAATGGCAACTAAGAGATGCAGGCAATCTCAGGGAGGGTGTGATAAAGCCACAAACACAGCAACTTAAAGTCAGCTGGGCACATAGCTTGGGGGTCATGAGAGTTGGACACTGAAGAGGGCTGCAGATGGCCAGGTAGCGATCAAAGGCCATAGCTGTCAAGAAACACGTCTCACTGATGCCTGTGGAATGGAAGAAATACATCTGCAGGAAACAACCATGTAAGGAAATGCTCTTCCTTTCACTAAGCAGGCTTGACAGCATCTTTGAGATGGTTGCTGCGGTAAACCAGATTTCCAGAAAAGAAAGCACACTAATAAAGAAGGACATAGGAGTGTGGGGGTGAGTATTCAGCTGGACCACTGTGATGATGACCAGGTTTTCAACAACAATGAAAGCATAGATGAAGAGCAACAGAACAAAACAGATGACAGACTTTCCCCAGGAATAAGGGAAAAAAGAGAAGATAAACTCCTGTGAGGTGGTCCAATTGGGGGTCTCCATCTCCAAGTTGGAAGTGAGAGTTTCAACTCCCAGTGCACTGAAGCCTTCTAGGAGGTTCTGTTATTGATCAGAGAAATACATTTGCCAGAAGTCAGCCTCTGGATAGATCCCTGTATTGAGGTACAGAGGAAGATAAAGGAAGAAGGGACTGGTCCATATCCCATAGCTGCTTACAACTAAAGTCGTAGTACAGAAAAAGTCCAGTCTGAAAGCACAGCCAGTATTTTGGACCGGCAATTCTCAAGTTTTAGTATGTGTCAAAACCACTTGTTATTAAACGCTGATTGCCGGTGCCATGCTCAGAGTTTCTAATCTAGCGGGTCTTAGGTAGGGCCCTAGAATTTTCATTTCTAACAAACTTCCAGGCAGTGTTGGTCCTGCTGGTCAGAGGACTATGATTTGAAACCACTTTGTTCAGATAAACGGAATTTGACAAGGCATTGAGAAATAACAATTAAAGTGATTTTCTTTCCTGTATTCAGATCTTATGGACTCCCTAACAATCTCCCCAAAGCTGTTGCAAAATTCTTTCCTCAAGCTCCCAGTTCATCTGATTCTTCACATATGATTGAACAGAATATTTTAACAATAAAGGCAAAGCCATCACTGGTGAATTCTGTCCATCTTCCCTTTCTTCCTCTAAATAACTCACCCTCTCTTTACATATATATTCTTAAGAATAATTCAGAGAATATTTAGAGGAGAAAAACTATAGAAATGTTTTTATGTTATTTTAAATTCTTTTAAAGGACAATCCATTCTATCTCCTTCCATTCTTTCTGTTCTGCATTTTCTACATAAGGGGATCTCAAGGGTGTTTTATATCACAGCTTTTGGTCAAATGAAATAATTCGTGGAAACTGAAAATATTTATTGCAAGGATTTAATCCCCTCAATCACTATGAAAAGGAAATCATAATTAAATGATTTTGCAAAGGCCTCGTCCGGGGGTTGCTGGCCTGTGTGCAGAGGGCTCATGTGGATGGTGTCGGCCTGCCTGCCAAGGGCTACGATGGGGGGTGTTGGCCCAGGTGTCGAGGGCTCACACAGGGGGTGCAGATCCATGTGCCAAGGGCTCACCCCGGGGGGGTCGGACTGTGCGCAGTGGGCTCACTTGGGGAGGCATCGGCCCGGGTGCAGAGGGCTCAAATGGGGGTGTCGACCAGTGTGCAGAGGGTCACATTGCAGGTGTCAGCCCCTGTGCAGGGGGTCACCTGGGGGGTGTTGGACCGTGTACACAGGGATACCCGTGGGGTGTCATCCCACGTGCAGTGGGTCACCCGTAGGGTGTCGGCCCTTATGGAGAAGGTCACCCTGTTGGTGTCATTCCATGTGCAGAAGGTCACCCTGGGGGTGTTGGCCCATATGCAAAGGATCTCCAGTGGTGTGTGGGCCCGTGTGCAGACTGACACATGGGGGTATCGGCCCATGTGCAGTGGGTCACCTGGGGGCTGTCAGCCCATGTGCATAAGGTCCCACAGGGCATGTCGGCCCATGTGCAGAAGATCTCCCAGGGTGTGTGGGCCCGTGTGCAGAGAGTCACCTGGGGAGGTGTCGGCCCATGTGAGGAGTGTCTCCCATGGGGTGGCGGCCAGTGTGCAGAGGGTCACCCGGTGGGTGTCGGCCTGTTTGCAGGGGGTCACCCTGTGGATGTCGGCCCATGTGCAGAGGGTCACCCGTGGGGTGTAGGCCCATGTACAAAGGGTCCCGTGGAGGTGTCAGCCAGTGTGCAGAGGGTTGCCCAGGGGGTGACGGCCCATGTACAGAGGGTCACTCGGGGTGTTTTGGCCTGTGCGCAGGGGGTCAATCTGGGGGTGTAGGCCCATGTGCAGAGGCCACATCTGGGTTGTGTGGCCCATGTGTGGAGGCCTCACCCAGGGCTGTGGCCCATGAGCAGAGGGTCACCCGGGGGGTGTCAGCCCGTGTGCAGAGAGTAACCTAGAAGGTTTCGACCCACGTGCAGGGGGTCACCCAGGGGTGTTGGCCTGTATGCAGAGGGCTCATGTGGGTGGTGTCAGCATGTGTGCCGAGGGCTCACCCACGGGTGTCAGCCCGTGTTTAGAGGAATCACATCAGGGGGTATCAGCCCATGTGCAGAGGTCTCATGTCGGGGTTTCTGCCAGTGTGCAGAGGGTCGCTCGGGTGGTGTTGGCCTATTTTCAAAGGATCATCTGTAGGGTGTCAGCCTATGTGCAGGGGGTCTCCCAGGGGGGCCAGTCCGTATACAGAGGGTCACCGCTGCATGTCGGCTCGTGTGCAGAGGGTCTCCCATCGTGCTTCAGCCCATGTGCAGAGGGTCACCCTGTGGGTGTTGGCCCGTGTGCATAGGGTCCCACAGGGGGTGTCGGCCAGCGTGCCTAGGGTATCCCAGAGGATTTAGGCCCTTGTGCAAAGGGTCACCAGGGAGGTGTCGGCCCATATGCAGAAGGTCACGTGAGAGGTGTCAAACGTGTGCAGATGGCCCCATGGGGTGTATAAGACCATGTGCAGTGGGTCTCCCAGGGGTGTTGGCTTATGTGCGGTGGGTCACCCGGGGGGTGTCGGCCCGTGTACAGATGGTCACCCATTGGGTGTCGGCCTGTGTGCAGAGTGTCACTCTGTTGCTCCATGAATTAATATAAATATATTGGCGACAGGAAACGTCTCAGGAGTTTTGCAGAGCTTTGCCCTGAAGAAATATGTGAACATGTTAGCTTGCATATCGAAAGCTGTTTCACCTCAGGAGGGCGTCTCTGAAAGACAGTAGCAGCTGAATCCCACAAGGCGCTGTGTTTCTCAGACCTAAAGGTTTGGATTTGCTTTGTAAAGCAAAGCAAATCTGTTAAATACTACAGGATGAGAGCTGATCAAAGAGTGCCCGCCACGATCAGACAGCTGCCCGTGGCTATAAGCAATTAGCCCAAGGGACAGTTCCTGCTTAAAACTCCTGACTACCTGTCTCCATCCACAATAACCTGATAAAGAAAATATGGAGCCAATATATATCTCTGTTTAACCCCTCTGTTAAGTGATAAATTTACCTTAGAACTTAGAAGTCTTTGAAAGATAGTCTTTGAAATATTTTGTAACCATTTGTTCACGTAGGTAGAATTAGTTAAGGGATCTGTAGAAGCCTTTTGCAAAACTGTTAACCTAAGAGGAACTACCTGCTGTTATGTAAATTTGTTACCCCTGGCAACTGATCACTGTACCTATAAATGACCATGTAAAACTTCACTCGTGGCCTCTGAGATTGACGGAGAAATTCAGGCTCCCTGAGCACCCGCTTTGCCTATAATCTTTATAAATCTATAAAACTATGCCTTCATCTCTGTGTATTCTTTTATTTCCATGATTTTCCGTTTTCTATTATTTTCTTATCCCTTGCAACCCTACCAAAGGGACCGGGTTTTTCGCGGGGAGCTTAGCTACCTCCCAGTGTCACCCATAGGGTGTCTGCCCTGTGGAGAGGGTCACTGGGGGGTGTCGGCCTGTATTCAGAGGGTCTCCCAGGGGGTGTCAGCCCATGTATGATGGGACACCTGGGGGGTGTCGAACTGTTTGCTGTGTGTTACCCGGTGGGAGTCGACCCATGTATGGAGGGTCACATGGATAGTGTCAGCCCATGTGCAGAGGGACACCCTTGGGGTGTCTGCCTGTGAGCAGAGGGTCATACGCGGGTGTCAGCTCATGTGCGGTTGGTCATCCAGGGTGTGTTGGCCTGTGCAGAGAGGGTCACCCAGGGGATGTTGGCCTGGGTGCAGAGGGTATCCCTGGGGGTGTCGGCCTGTCCGCAGTGGGGCATGGGTGCTGTTGGCCCATATGCAGTGGATGACCCTGCGGGTGTCGGCCCGTGTGCAGAGGGTAACCCAGGTGGTGTCCACGCATGTGCAGAGTGTCTCCCAGGGGGTGTCAGCCCATGTGCAGAGGGTCACTCAGGGGCTGTTGGCCAGTGTGCCGAGCGTAACCTGGGGGATGTCAGCCTGTGCGCAGAGGGCCCCTGGTGGGGTGTCAGCCTGTGTGCACAGGCTCACTCGGTGAGTGTCAGCCCATGTGCAGGGGGTCACCAGGCAGATGTTGGTCCGTGTGCAGAATGTCACCCTGGAGGTTTCGGCCTGTGTGCAGAGGCTCATGCATGGGGTGTTGGCCCGTGTGAAGTGGGTGACCCGGGGGCTTCAACACATGTGCAGAGAGTCTCCTGTAGGGTGTCGGTCCGTGTGCTGTGGGTTCCCCTGGGGCTGTCATTCCATGTGCGGATTGTCACCCGGGAGTGTCGGCCCGTTTGCGGTGTGTCACCTGGATAGTGTTGGCCCATGTGCCGAGGGACACCAGAGGGGTGTTGGCAAATGTGCGGAGGGTTACTGTTGCTCCATGAATTAATATAGATGTGTTTGCAGATAGGATTTGTCTTAGGAGTTTTTCAGAGCTTTGCCCTGAAGGAATATGTGAACGTGTTGGTTTGCATTTCAAATGCTGTTACACTCGGAAGGGTGTCTCTGAAAGACACTAGCGGCTGTATCCCACAAGGCGCTGTGTTTCTCAGACCTAAAGGTTTGGATTTGCTTTGTAAAGCAAAGCGAATCTGTTAAAAACTACAGGATGAGAGCTGACAATGGAGTGCCCCCCAGAACAGACAGCTGCCCAAATGGCTAAAAGCAAAGCTCTTGTATAAACACTCCAGACTACCTGTCTCCATTCACAATAACTTAGTAAATATGGAGCCAACATATCTTTGTTTAACCCCTCTGTTAAGTGATAAACCTACCTTAGAACTTAGAAGTTAATCTTTGAAAGATTTTGTAACCACTTGCTCACGTAGATAGAATTAGTTAAAGGATCTGTAGAAGCCTTTTGGAAATTTGATAACCTGAGAGGAAATACCTGTTGTTATGTAAATCTGTTATCCCTGGCAATTGATCACGATTTCCTATAAGATATCATGTAAGACCTCATTTGGGGCTTTTTGAGACCCACGGAGAAGGTCTAGGCCCCCTGAGATCCTGCTTTGCCTATAATCTTCATCAACTTATAAAACTATATCTTTGTCTCTGTGTATTCTTTTATTTTCCATTTTTCTCTATTATTTTCTTATCTCTTGCAACTCTACCAAAGGGACCCGGTTTTTTTGCTGGGAGCTTAGCTATCTCCCCACAAGTTACCCAGGGGGTGCCAACCTGAACGAAGAGGGTCACCCAGGAGGTGTCAGCTTGTGTGTGGTGGGTCACCCGGGGGTGTCATCCCGTGTGGAGAGTGTCACCTGGTGGGTGTTGCCATGTGTGCAGAAGGTCTCCCGGGGGGTGTCCACCCATTTGCAGAGGGTCATGGTTGGTTTCGTCCAGAAGTGCAGTGGGTCACCCAGCAGGTGATGGCCAGTGTTCAAAGGGTATCCCGGGGGGTCTCTGCCCATGTGCAGAGGGTCACCCGGAGGTTTCAGCCCGTGTACAGAGGGACGCCTGTCAGACGTTGGCCTGCAGGCAGAGGGTCCCCGGGGGTGTTGGCCTGTGTGCAGAGAGTTTATCTGGGTGTTGTGGGCCTGTATGCAGAGGGTCACCCCTAGGGTATTGGCAAATGTGCAGAGGGTCACCCTTGAGTGTTTGGCCGTGTACAGAGTGTCACCATTGGAGTGTCAGCCCGTGTGTGGTGGCTCATGAGGATGCTGTCGTCCCATGCGTAGATGGTCACCCAGGGGCTGTCGGCCAGTGTGCGGAGGGCATCATGGGGAATTTTGGCCTGTGGCCAGAGAGTAACCCGTGGGGTATCAGCCCGTGTGCAGTGTCACCCTTGGGGTGTCGGTCCATGTGCAGTGGGTCACCATGGGGGTCTTGGCCTATGTGTAGAGGGTCACCCTGAGGGTGTCTGCCCGTGTGCATAGGATCCCACGCATAGTGTCAGCCTGTATGCAGAGGGTTTAGGCCCGTGTGCACAGGGACACCTGTGGGGTTTCAGCCGGTGTGCACAGGGTCACCTGAGAGATGTCGGCAAATGTGCAGAGAGTCACCCAGGAGCTGTCTGCCCAAACAGACAGGGTCACACAGGGTGTGTCCGCCAGTGTGCAGAGGGTTAACCGGGGAGTGTCAGAGATGGTCTCCCGGGAGGTGTCGGCCCGTGTGCAGAGGTTCACCCGTGGGGTATTAGTCCGTGTGCAGAGTGTCACACTTGGGGTGTGTCCCAGGCATATAGGCCTGTGAGCACAGGGTGACGGGGGGGTGTTGGCCCGTGGGCAGAGGGCTCCCAGGGTATGTCAGTCCATGTGCAGAGGGTCACCAGGGAGGTGTCAGCCCATGTGCGTTCAGTCACCCGGGCAGTGTTGTCCCGTGTGTGGAGGGTTATATGTGTTTGTCGGCCCATGTGAGGAGTGTGTCTCAGGGGTTTCGACCCATGTGCGGAGAGTCACCCAGGTGGTGTCAGCCAGTGTGCAGCGACCAGTCGCTTGTCGGCCCTTGTGCAGAGGGTCACCCGGGGGGTGTTGGCCTGTGTGAAGAGGGTTACCCAAGGGTTGTCGGTTCGTGTGCATAGGGACATCGGTGGGGTATCAGCCTGTTTGCAGAGGGTAACCTAGGGGGTGTTGGCCCGAGTGCGATGGGTCACCTGGGGCAGTGTCGGCCTATGCAAAGAGGGTCACCTGGGGGCTGTCTGCCCATGTGCAAAGAGTCTCCTGGGAGGGCGTTGGCCTGTTTGCAGAGGGCCATGGGTGGTGTACGCCCATGTATGGTGGTCACCCGGCGTGTGTCGGTCCATGTGCACACAGTCACCTGGCGGGTGTCTACCCATGTGCAGAGGGTCTCTAGGGGGATGTTGGCCCATGTGAAGAGGGTCACCCGCTGCATATCAGCCCGTGTGCAGAGGGTGACACGGGGACTGTTGGGCCATTTGCAGAGGGTCATCGGTGGTGACAGCCTGTGTGTGGTGGGTCACCCAGTGGGTGTCAGCCCTTGTGCAGAGGATCACCCTGGGGGATTTCAGCCCATGTGCAGAAGGACTCCTGGAGGGTGTCGGCTTGTGTGCAGATTGTCCCCCCCTGCGGTGTCGATCCTGTGCAGAGGGTCACCCAGGAAGTATTGGCAGATGTGAGCAGTGTCTCCCAGTGGATGTCGGCCCGTATGGGGAGCGTCACCCAGGGGGTGTCGGCCAGTGTGCAGGGGGACACCAGTCGGACCTTGTGCAAAAGGTCACCCAGGCGGTGTTGGCCTGTGTGCAGAGGGTTACCCAAGGGGTGTCGACCCGTGTGGAGAGGTGGGTCACACCCCAGGGTGTGTCGGTCAGTTTGCAGAGGGACATCTGTGGGGTGTCGGCAGGTGTGCGGTGGGTCACCCGGGGTGTGTCTGGCTGTGAAAAGTAGGTCACCTGGTGGGTGTCATCCCTTGTGCAGAGGGTCACATATGGGGTGTCGGCCCACGTACGGAAGATCACACATGGGGTTTTGGCCCATGTGCAGAAGGTCTCCCCAGGGGTGTCTGCCCATCTGAAGAAGGTCACATGGTCGGTGTTGGCCCATGTGCGATGTGTTTCCCATTGGGTGTCGGCATGTGTGCAGAGGGTCATTCGGGGTGTGTCAACCCCTGTGTAGAGGGTCACCTGGCATGTGTCCACCTTTGTGCAGAGGGTCTCCCATGTAGTGTCTTCCTGTGTGCAGAAGGTCACCCAGGGCATGTCGGCCAGTTTGCACAGGGTCACCTGGGCAGTGTCATCCCATGTGTGGAAGGTCACCCAGCAGCTGTCAGGCTGTGTGCAGAGGGTCACCCATGTGGTCTCAGTCCAGTTACAGAAGGTCTCCCAGGGGTGTCGGTCCCTGTGCAGAGGGTCACACATGGGGTGTCGGCCTGTGTGCAGACGGTCACCTGGGGGGTGTCGGCCCGTGTTCAGTGGATCACCTGGAGGTGTCGGCCCCTGTGTAGAAGGTCACACGTGGGTGTCAGCATGTGTACAGAGGGTCGCCTCGGGTGTGTCAGCCCATGTGCAGGAGGTCCCCCTTGGTGTGTCGGCCCATGTACAGAGGGTCACCCTGGAGGTGTTGGCTAGTGTGCACAGTGTCACCCAGGGGTGTCCGCCCGTGTGCAGTGGGTCTACCAGGGAGTGTGGGCCAGATGCACAGATTAACCCAACGATGCCCAATTATGCCCAGTGAAGCCAAACGATGCCCAGCTATGCCCAGTGATGCCCCATGATGGCAAGTAATGCCAAATGATGCCCACTGATGTCAAGCGAAGCCCAGCAATGCCAAGTGATGCCCAGCAATGCCCAGTTATGCCAAACAATTCCCAGCATGCCTAATCATGCCCAGTGATGCCAATCAATGTCCAGTGATGTCCAGAGATGCCCAGTATGCCCTTTGATATCAAGCAATGCCCATTGATCCCCACTGATGCCCAGTGATGCCAAACGATGCCCAGTGGTGCCAAGCAATGCTCATCGATGTCCAGTGATGCCCAGAGATGCCCAGATATGCCAAGCAATGCCCATCAATGCCCCGTGATGCCCAGAGATGCCCAGTGATGCCAAGCGATGCCAGGCAATGCCTGGTGATGCCCCTCATTGCCCAGTGATTCCAAGCAATGGTCAGCAATGCCAAGTTTTGCCAAGCATTGCCCAGCAATTCACAGAATGCTCATCAATACCAAGCTATGCCCATCGATCCCCACCAATGCCCAGTGATGCCAAGTGATGCCCATCAATGCCAAGCAATGCCCAGAGATTCCCAATGCTGCCAAGCAATGCCCATTGATGCCCACTGAGGCCAAGCGAAGCCCATCGATGTGAAGTGATACCAAACAATGCCCAGCAATGCCCAGTGATGCCCTGCAATTCCATTTGATGGCTAGTGAAGCCAAGTGATGCCCAATTATGCCCACTGATGGCAATTGATGCCTAGTGATGGCAAGGATTCCTTGCCAAGAGATGGCACTGATGCCAAGTGATGTCCATTAGTGCCCAGTGATGCCAAGCAGAGCCAACTGATGCCAAGCTATGCTCAGCAATGTCCATCGATGCCCAGTGATGCCAAGAGATGCCGATTCATGCCAAGTGATGCCACAGATGTCAAGCGATGCCCATTAGTGCCCAGTGATGCCACGAGATGCAACTGATACCAAGCAATGCCCAGGGATGCCCAGCAATGCCAGTCAATGCCAAACGAGACCCATTGATGCCCACTGATACCAAGTGATGCCCAGCAGTGCCCAGAGACTCCCAGTGATGCCCAGTGATGCCAAGCAATGCAATGGGATGCCAAGCGATGTCCAGTGATGCCCAGCAATGCCCAACAATGCCAATTGATGGCAAGCGATGCTCATCGATACCCAGTGATCCCAAGCAATGCCCAGAGATTCCCAGCAATGCCCAGCAATGCCCATCAATCCCAAGCAATGCCCATTGATGCCCAGTGATGCCAAGCAATGCCCAGTTATGCCAAGCGATGGCCAGCAATGCCCACTGATATCAAGCGATTCCAGGCAAAGCTGAGTGATGTCCATCACTGCAAAGGGATACCAGGCGATACTCAATGATACCTACTGATGCCAAGTGAATCCCAGTGATTCCAAGTGATGCCTAACAATACCCAGTGATGCCCATCGAAGCCCCGTGATGACAGGTGATGCCCATCAATGCCCAGTGATGCCAAGCGATGCCCAATTATTCCCATTGATGCCAAGTGAAGCCCAGCAATGCCAAGTGATGCCCAATAGCACCCAGTGATGCCAAGCGATGCCCAGTGATGCCCAGCGATAATGAATGTGGCATGTGCTTTTCTTAAACTTCTTATATGCATGATGTTTTAAATGGCTCTTTGATGCTAGTTCTTTGTAAGGATCGTCATTGTCTACTTAAACTATTTGGATTAAAAAAATAAAATTCCTTAAAACCGATTTTTCATCTTCTACCTTCAAAAAGAAGCTGCCCTATAAGGTCACCAGGCTTATGGTGACACATGCTGTGGAGCTGAATCGTGTTTTTATTTTCTGTGGCAATTTCAGACTGTGCTTCTGTTGTTGGTCAGAAGAGTTGAGTTTGAATCAAAAATCTGTTAAAATATCTTTCTTTCTATTTGCTATGAATACACTTCACGATGACCAAGTCTGTCATGACCATGTGGAAAACTGACAGTGCATCCTCGTGACGTGGTGTCTGGACCTTGAGCCGGCATCCCAGCAGGTGCCTGGACATGATTCCAGGGCCTGGAGGCACCAGGGCGGTGGGTGCAGCTTCCTCTAGCGAACCGCTAGCCGGGTGGGTGGTATGAGGAGTTTCACGTGGGCCAGAGGAGCTGGTGGGCAACAGAGAAACAGGTGGGGCTTTTGGAAGCCTCTTGGGTCCTACAACTGCAAGAGAAGAAAGCCTCACCTATAGCTGCACCTGCCTTACCCAGTTTTCCCTTGCTTAACATTTCTTTTCTCCTTTTCCTGGTTGTAATGTCAAACACAATGAAAGGAAACATATATGATCTATGAATGCTTTTAGGTACAGCTTATACTTACTGTAAAATAATGGACCTTTTGCTTCACACGTAAGCAGGTTTGAAAAGCAACTTCCCTGGCATCCACTGGGAAGGAGTCATTTGGACATGTCAGAGAAAGGTCTAAGCAGGGAACTCCCTTCTCGGGTTGAGAACTGAGGCAGTGGCAGGGCACTGGCTTCCTCGCATTCCTATTAATATTTTCCAGGCAAATTTTCCTCAGGCCCTGAACTCAGCTGTGCAGATTTTCCCTACAGATGGGTGAGGACCTGCTGGGGTGGAGGTGCCCCTGCGTTGGGAAATTTGTGGTGGGTTAAGCAGAGCCTCTGCAGAACAGTTTTCTCTTCTGCTTTGCCTTTTCCATGGGCCGAGTGCAGACAGAAGCAGGGAGGGGCACGTCCGCCCCTCTCGAGCCTGCAGCCTGTCTTCCTCCATGTCCTCCGCCGGACTCAGGGCTCTGCATCTGCTTCTGCTCTCCAGATAAGCAGTTGTCCTCTGAACCAGTCATTTTGAGCTGGGTCTTCCCAAGCCTCAGGCAGGGTGGGTGGGTATAGTGGCGTCTCCTAGCCTCCCCTTGGCCTTGAGGCCTGGGCAGTGCCTTGGGAGCTCAGAGAGGCTCGCAGCTGCAGGATGTGCCGCCGCCAGCGTGGTTCAGCGGATCCCAGCCAGAGCTGACCTTCTGTGTTTGCCCCTGCCCTTGCGGGACATCTGTGCTGTTTTGACAGGTGGAGACAGACAAGCGGGCAGGTGCTGCTCCCCTGACATAGAGGAAGCAGGACTGGCACGGCCCTTCCTGGCCTTGCAGACACCGGCCTGCAGCCCACACCCACTGTGTCCTTGAGGCTTTTCCTGCTTTGCTGCCCGTGCTGCGGAGGAAGGTGGAGAGTTGACAGAAGGTGTCAGTGTCAAAATGAAAATAGTTGTTAATTTTATGCAGTATCTAACAGGGTTTGTTCTAGCAGCTTAATAAAACAGAACTTTTCAATGAGAACTGAAAAGTAATCTTAAAAATCTAAACCTCTCATTAGTTTTGCATTAATTATTATTTTTTAAATTAGGACCCTAGTCTGAGGCTTTGGAGGTTGTCAGGCACTTACAAAGTTTTCGCATTTAATTTTCACAACCCAATCAAGGTAGGTCCCATTATTTCCTCCATAGTACACATATGGGAACTGTGACCTAGATATTTAAGCAACTGGTCACATTGTAAAAAGTGGCAGGGTCAGCCTCACTCACTCAACTCACACCCGCCCAACGCTGTCTGCACAGACTTAGATGAGTCCCCTCAGCCACCGTCACAAGCGTTAAGAATCACACTTTCCTTTAATCACACACACTTGCTTTCACTTCAAAGCATGAAACCAAAGCTGAGGTTGTTTGTTCCCTGAGTTTGAAAACCTAGACCCTAAGTTTGTTTTAGAAGCAAACAGCCCCAAAATCTCAGAAAGGCAATAGCCAAGAAAACTTAAGAGGAAACTGAACATTGATATCACTGAAGCCAGTGTTATCTAGACAACTTCTTTTTTCCCCCCTGGGAATATCATCTAGGAAGGTGTCACGTGGTATGTCTTGGAGAAAACGCGTCAGCAGGAAAGATGTATATATTATTTCTTGGGAGGGGAGGGAAAATGGAAGTCATAGACTGCTAAATTAATGAAATGTTTCACATTTGCCAAAATTCACATTTAAGTGTTATATGTTGAGGGCTTTGAAATAGTCAATGGATTTCTTTGCTCAGTAGGCAGAATTGGGCAGACTTTTATTATTTTCCATGACCACACGGACTGCTCTCACAGTTAGTGTCTCTGCCAGGAAGCTTGTAGACTGTAATAGAATGTTGGACACAATTCCTGAAATCATCATTCCCTTCTGACAATAGAAAAAGTTGAAATAGTGTCAATGATGTGCACATCTGGGATGTTACCCTCAACCTGGAAGTTAGAGGAGAAATGATTAGCCTTTTTAATTTCTGCTGATTTATCACAGACACAATTGTAATGGATGGAAATGGAGCTTCTCCTTGGGATGCAGAATTCAAGCTGACCTAAATGCCTTAGCTCATCTTATTGTAAGGACCTGTGGACCAGGATTCACCTCAACATTGACTGAGTGACATTTGCTGTGCAAAACACTAGGGATGAAAAGATGAGTAAGGTGGGGGTTCCCCAGAATTGTGGAAAATAAAAGTATGCAAGTAAAATTATACAATATAAGTGCCATTCTCCATAGAAATGGCTTTGTGCACAGAGAAAGAGCAATTAACCAGTGGCAGGGAAGTCTACAGAGAAGAGGAGGATCTTAAAACCTGAGTGGGAATTTGCCAGGTAGACAAAGTAGGGAGAGGACATTCCAGGAAGTATGAGAAGCAAGAGTGGAGGTGCATAAGCTTCTATTTCCATGGAGTGAGCAGAGTGGTGAGAAATCTGGGATGTTAGGTACTGGAGAAGAATGAGCAGGCAGGGAAAGGAGCAGGATATCTAGGCTAGAGCAAGGTTTAGGAGGATCTCAGATACCCCTGGGAAAGAGTTTGGAGTTTAATCCAAAGAGCAGTTAAAGGATTACAAAAAGGGGAGGAACATGATCCCCCCTGTGTTTAGCAGGGTAGGATCAACAATGTGCATAGTGGGTTACAGAGGGAAAAGCAGACAAGGAGGTCAGTTAGGGAATGATTAGCATAATCAACACTCTGAGCTAGACTAAGGTTTAACAACTTCTTGGAAGGCAGAATTCATCCTGAATTTAAATGCTAATACATGCATATAATGAAGTACTATAAAAGCATGAAAACAATGTTGATCTATTTTAATGATGCAGAAGGATGTCCAAAAGGTATTGCTGGATAACAGTTTACAAAAACATGAGCAACAACATTCTAAATCTATCTACATAGAAAAAAATAACAGAAGGCATACTAAAATGCTAACAGTAATATTTACTTGCTGGGAGGCTTTGGGTAATTTTGGGGAAAAGTAACTCAGATGCCCAATGAAGAATACAGTATGTAGGAGCTTAGAATTTTTTTTCATATTTAGAAATTTATTGAAACCTAGTGAATAGTCTGGCATTTCAAGGTAAGAGGGGTGTATGTAGAATCAAAGGTGTAGAGAAGGGTCAAAAGATAGCAAATGGAAATAGAAAATAAAAATGTGAGAATGGAAGGTGGAAATGAGATTATTGAACTGAGAAGAGAAAGCAGGGGAGCAATTTTATTTTAACTGTGTGTTAAAGCTTATCTATGGATGCTTTTCAAGTTGATCCCTATTGTCAGTCAAGAATATTGCTCCATGAAAGTGGTGGTGGTCTGAGTGATCTCTTAAGGACACTTCCAGCTATGATTTCTTGTATTGCTGGTTCCACTGAACCAGTATATAAAGGAAAATAACAGTCTTATATTATCTTTTGTAGTGTTTCAAGTATTTTTTTCCTTAAAAAATACATACCTAAATAAATATTTAAGTATTTCATTTCAATTTTACAAAACAAAGTTGGCCACAGAGGTAAGACTGGATTGATACTCTTGGAAAATATAATTTACATGCGATTGTGTGGGACCATAGTGATTTTACTCAGAATCAAACCCCATAGAAGGGTTGGGGTTTGAAGAGATAGTCAAGGAAAGGAAGAGGAGTTGAGAATTGAAAGAGAATAAAAGTGAAAAAAAAATGACCTCAGGTTAATTTGTAGGAGAATAAATGTATTTATGATGAAAGATCAATAGTCAGGTGCCAAATATTTTCTCATCACAAGAAAATGAGGTTCAAAAAAGAGGGACCAATATTAAGTCAGTCAACAAAGTCCATCTTGGGTTTGTATTATGTGCTTATGAGGAATCACCTTTTGTAAGTGCCCACTTTTTGGGTCCTAGGACAATCCTTTTTCCTTTAAAGGCTAGGCACTGGCTACCTGCTTTATATCTTGATTTCCACCGGGCAGTGGAAATCTTCACTGGTCTGCGTGCCAGTCCGGCCGCTCAGCAGCTGGTGGGCGGGCCGGACAGCAGCCGGGTGTGCATGTTGCCAGCAGCGTGGGCCTGAGGGGGAGGGGCGAGTCCTCCGGCCTTTCCCAGAGCTGCTTCCCCGCAACACTGCCTAGTGACTCGGCGCTCACCCGGTTTGGGCTGGGGTTTCCTTGTCTGTAAAGTGACAGGGAAGGATCCGAGATCTGGAAGATACTTTCCAGCTGTGAGATTCACTGAAATCTGATGCAGGTTAGCTGATGTTGAAGACCTTCACCCCTGCACTGCATTGTTTTTCCCACACCTGAGACTCCTTACCCCATTCCACGCCCTAAAGAAGTCCTTTCGGAGAGTGTCTTCCTGGTACTCGTCACAGTTAGTCATTTTACACTTAATTGGCTGTCTCTAAACTCCCTGAGGGCAAGGCCTAGTCTATTTTGTCACATTGTATTCAATAGGCACTCAAGACTCCATTCATTCATTCGTTCTGCAAATACTTATCTATATTTAGTACACCGTGGCAGTACTAAACAGACGCTACCATCGTTGCCCTGTGGATCATCCTTTCCAGTGGAGAGAGATATCAGGGGTTCACGACACTCCCGATGTAACTGGGTCCCCGGGCAGTGTGCGTTGCAAGAGATGGGAGAGAAAAAGACAGGACCCAAAAAGGAAGGTGAGAGGTTGTGCGGAAGTCAGAGCACCACCAGCATGCCTGTGAGCCAGGTGGTATTGACTGAAGTCTAGCACCCATTTTTATTCTCTCTTTTTTTTAGACAGAGTCTCACTCTGCTGCCTGGCTAGAGTGCCGTGGTGTCAGCTTAGCTCACAGCAACCTCAAACTTCTGGGCTCAAGCGATCCTCCTCCCTCAGCCTCCTGATTAGCTGGGACTACAGGCATGTGCCACCATGCCCAGCTAATTTTATTTTCTGTATGTATATTTTAATTGTCCAGCTAATTTCTTTCTATTTTTAGTAGAGACAGGGTCTCGCTCTTGCTCAGGCTGGTCTCGAACTCCTGAGCTCAAACGATCCACCCACCCCGGCCTCCCAGAGTGCTAGGATTACAGGCATGAGCCACCACACCTGGCCATTTTTATTCTCTTTTTAATGCCATGTAGTACAATGCTTTCACGTAAAAAGGTCATGGGTTACAATGTGTAGAAGTTGGAGGCTCCCCCAAAAGTCACAGGATGCCTTAGCTAATTACTCTTTTATCTACGGCAGCAGTAATGTATAACTCATTACTAAACACAACTATGCCTTAAGGTATGTATAGATAGTATCTCTGAACTCAGCAGCTGTGGCCCATTTGATTGAGGAATAAAAAGATTAGTACTTCTTACTGGGAGATTAGCTTCCCACTAACTGAGGTGTTCTACAGCTGTGGGTAGGTTTCATGTCAGGCCACTCTGTGGCTTTTTAGGCATGATGCCCCTCAGGCTATAAGGTGGGAGTCTGCTTTGCTGTACTCCCAGATCACTGGAATGTCCCCCAACTAGGCAGTTAACTTCTGCCCTTATCTCTGGCTCCTGCTCAGGCAGCATTCCTTTGTCTCCTCTCTCCCACAGCCTCAGAAATGGGGTCTTATAGGCCCGGTGGTCTTATCCCCATCAGAGAGACAGAAAATAAAGTTAAAAATATAGAATATTAAGTGGTGATATGTAAGTAATAAATGCTATAGAGAAAAACCAGAAAGGGGAATAAATGAAGTCAGTTTGTTTCACTAGGCTCTGGTCCTCGACCCTAAATGCTAACATTTTCTGTGTTTGAGAAATTTTTATTGAACACAGCATTTAATGACAGAGAATATCAAGATCTGGGATTTTCTGTTTTTAAGGAGCTCCTTATCTAATACATCAGAAGACATTAACATAAAGAAGCCATTACAATAGGTTGTGACAAGTGCTATGATGGGCAGGTGGAGAATGTTTGCTAAAATGATTAGTCCACAAGAGAGATGACAGTTTGGGTGGGGTGGGCTGGTGTCCAAAAAGTTCTGGCAATTTTCACGAATGAAAGAATAGGTAAGTTACTTAATGGAAAGGAAGATCAGAATATTCTAGGCCCAAAGAGGTTAAATCTGTCATTTTGAGAAGACCTTCAAGTAGAGCTTCGGGTTCATATAGAAATTTAGAGGATGATGAGGTTGGAGAGAGAAATGACATGATCCAGGTCTCATGTGCTATGCTAAGGATTTCATAAGTTTCCAGAATATTTTCAAGAGTTTTAAGCAAGAGGGACATAATCAGTTACATTTTTAATCTATCCCCTCAGCTGCCAGTGTTGGGTGAAAGGGTGAGTGAATGGTTTCACAAGGAAACTCCCATGACAGGGCAGGAGGCACTGAAACCCCATTTAAGAGAGTTGAATCCTCAAAGCTGGATTTTTCATCTTTCTCTTATACCTGATATATTATTACTATCTTTTAAAACATTCTTCATCTTGGCATGGTGGCTTACGCATGTAATCCTAGCACTTTGGGGGCTGAGGTGGGAGGATCCCTTGAGGCCAGGAGTTTGAGACCAGCCTGGGCAATATATGGATACACCCACCCTACCCCCTACAAAAAATACAAAAATTAGCCAGGCATGGTAACACAGGCCTGTAGTCCTATCTGCTTGGAATGCTGAGCCAGGAGATTGCTTGAGCCCAGGAGTTTGAGGTTGCAGTGAGCTATGATTGTACCCCTATACTCTAGCCCCAGCAACAGAGCAAGACCCTGTCTCAAAATAAAATAAAATATTTTTCAGAAGATGAAGTATTAAATTATCCTTCCTATAACATAACTTTTGTGACCAATTATTCTAAAATGCAGTATTACTACATTTTTAGAGAAGCACTTGGAGAAACTGCCTGAGTTTACTGTAAAGCTGACAATAATGCCATTTATCAAGTTGATGGAAGTAAATCCTTCAATTTTGGTAAGATATAATAGCATCAAAAATTAGCTTGTTATCCTTTTCCTATTAAGAGTACAGAAGGCTTATCAATAGTACTAGATTTATTACTAAACATCAGACTAAGCCTTATGTAAACTTCTTCATTGAAACAAAAAATTGTTTAGCCTTCATGTATGACAAGTGAGATAATAAATTGAAATTTAAAGCACAGTTATAATCACAGTTATATAATTTGCATCCAGACATGTTCCAGATCTCCATGTGCAACCACTATGGCCTACTGCCTTGTAAAAAACACATAGAATCATTAACTTATAGTATATTTTTTGTCTTTGAGGACCAAAACATTTTACCTCAAGGAGAGGTTTTTTCAAAGGACCAAAAAGTTGAAGAAAATACTGTTTTAAATATTTTATCACCCTAGATTGACGATTTTATTTCTTTGGGTAATTACTAGTTCAGAGTGAAAACACATTTGATTTGTTTGGTTTAACTTCTGTGTTGTTTTGCAGCTTGTGTCTTTCACTGCAATGAAACTACCGAAAATGTGTATGAAGAACTAGCAGCGCCAGTCATCGATTCTGCCATACAAGGCTACAATGGTTTGTATTCGCTCAGTGTTGCAGAAACATTTTAGTCTTGGGTGTCTGTGCAACAGGTATTGATGGTTTTACCCACTGAAGATTTGCTTTTAATCTTTGTGTGTATTTTGTTTGTTCAGGGACTATATTTGCCTACTGGCAAACTGGTTCTGGAAAAACGTATACAAGGATGGGTTCGGAAGATTACTTGGGTGTTATACCCGTGGACATTCATGAAATCTTCAGAAAAATTAAGGTAAATAAGTTAACTGAATTTCTAGTATATACTGGTAAAAATAGCAACAATCTTAGTGTTTTTCTCATGTAATAATAAAAGGAAGTAAATTTACAGTTATCTCTTGATTATCCATGGGGAAAGAAGAAAGACATAGCATAGATTTACTTTTATCCCCACAAACTTAATTTTTAAAGCTTAAAGTTCTTTCATTCTTTCCCTTGAATCCTGCAACAGTAATACTTTCAACAAAAAGTAGTCATTAAGGAACAGGAAAATCTTATCAGAATGGTTTGCTCCCCATTGCCTTTGTTTAACTACTAGTGATTATAAAGGAACAGTAAAAAGTGGGTATAGGTAAAGGAGAAGGGAAGTAGAAGGCCAAAGTAGGCAACCTAATTAGTTAAGAGTTGGTTTTAAATTAGCATTTTCATTAAAATAAGAACAACTAACGGTAGAGTTTTATTTTGAGCCTGGAGAGTTGGAATGAGTGCTCTCATCTTCTAATTTTCTGATACGTTATTTTTCATTATTTCTGAAACAATGATTTTATATTTTTGCGTTTATTATTGTCAACATAGAATCATGGATTTTGTTTTACAAGCATTACTTCCTTCTTTACCTCTTTAATATGAGCACATAAGCATACAATACTAGGTTTTCATAACTTGATGCTCACTGATGTTTTTACATATTTTTTCTTCCAATTTCCTGATAGGGAATTTCTCTTGTGTGTGTCTTACGTGGAGATATACAATGAAACCATTACAGATTTACTCTGTGGCACGCAACAAAGGAAACCTTTAATAAGTCGAGAAGATTTCAATGTGAGTAACAGACATAATCAGCTTACTTATTGGGAGTATTGTTCTTGAATATTTACCTTTAAAGTGTCCACTGTTTCTGTGGTTTTCTTTCTTTCTTTTTTGAAGTGTTTATAGACATTCATTTTTTAAATAATATGTATAGTTTTAAAATACTGATAGCTCTAATATTTTGGTTTCAGTGCCTAAAAATAGCAACATGGAAGTATCAAGTTAGAATTTACTGTGCTTTGGTATAGGAAATAAATTGTATTCATGGAGTTGCTTGTTATATTCTTATGGAATAATAATTCCATTTTCCCCCTTTAACTGCCACAAGTTTGTACCTTCTTTTTGAAAAGCAGACTTTCAAGTGACTTCTATTTCTTTAATCTTTCCACAGTTAAACTTGTTTTAGAGGAATGTGTATGTTGCTGGTCTCACAGAAGAAGTGGTTTACACATGAGAAATGGCTTTGAAATAGATCACAAAGACTTTCTGCTATATTTCTTTAAAACGCTTATAAAAGCTATTTTTTCAATCAAGTGTGTTTAGGCTTCAAATCATACTTTATTAAGTTAAAAATTACTATTTTTCGCTGGATTTTAATAGATATGCAGCTGAAATGTAACTCATTTTTACAGAGAACAGACATTTTGGAAAAACAAAAATGAACCAGAGAAGCAGTCGTTCTCATACAATTTTTAGGATGGTAGGTAATATTCACTCTCTCTCTCTCTCTCTCTCTCTGACTTTCTTTCTCTCTCTTTTACAACATCTGTTGGTGGGGTTTTATTTTGAGCCTAGAGAGTTGGACTGGACTCACTCATCTTCTTATTTTATGATACTTTATTTTTCATTATTCCACATAAGAATACACTAATTTTTATAATAGTTGCCTTTTCTATCTAGATTTTGGAAAGCAGAGAGAAAGGTGAGCCTTCTGATTGTGAAGGGTCTGTGAAGGTGTCCCATTTGATGAGTATAAATGAGCCATGATAATGTACTGTATGGGCCAAAACAAAAGTTAATTTAGCTGCTGGGTATTTGGTTTAATATGAACTGTTGACTAAATAGGATGGGGGACTATAAATTGGCAGTTTCATCTTGTCAGTAGCATCAAATTGCTAGCTGAAATGTTGTAGGAAAAATTCAGAGGGTCTTTCTTCCTGTTACGTCATGGCTGTCATCTAAAAGTTAGATGTAAGAAATATAGGAGTTGAGGCTTTTTCTAAGCACTAATGAAGTAGGGTTTTTTCTGTACACATTTAACAGTTCAAGTACTCTTAGAATTTGGGGATTTTTTTTTAAATCTCAGCCAATATCATTTATACTTGTGTGTTAACAAAAATCTAGGTGGGATGGTTAAAAAATAAATCACATTAGTGAAGGCTTTTCTTAAGTACAATAAGAAAATATGTTTTGTATTATAAACATACTGTTTCAGGATATAAATCTATTGTAGAGGGAAGACTGATACTGCATTCATCTTTGTAGCCCCAACACATTGTATATTACATAGTTTATGTTCAATACATGTTTGTTGAATAAATGAATATTATAAGCATTATGCAAACATTCCTTTTTGTCACATAAGTAAGCTTCCCATTTCCTTCTTGCTGCATGGTATTATTGTCTTTCTTACTTCTTTCCTATTCTTTGGCTTTATTGCTTTATTCTCTGTCTTCAGGGCCTTTATTCTTTAGCTTGATGTGGGTATGATTTAAGATTATCCTATTTGATTTAAAAAACTTCAGGGGAAAAATATGTTTATTCATTTTCATATTTTATAAAATCAAATTCTTAATATCCAATCCTAACTTCACCTTAGTTATTTTGCTATAAAAGTATATAACTTATTTTAATCTTTAATTTTTATTTTAATCTTTTGATATTTAATCTTTAATCTTGTTTTAACAACCAAAAAAATCAAAACCTAACCTCTTTTGTATTCCAACCTTGCCCTTTGATATTTCACTATAATTTAACGTTTCTCTTAATAATTTAGCTTTAATACTCTTGGCATCATCATTGATGTATTTGGTGATTTTCCACAGATTCCTTGATGCTCTGTCATTTATGGTCCAGGTGGTCCAACCCTCCAGACTACCCAATGACTGTAAGAATCTTCTTGGAAAGAAGTCTTCCCCAAAGAGTCATCTTCTGGCTCTTTAGAGGTGTGGCTTTATTCTGTCTAGATTTTGAGATTGTCTCTTGGCCTTGGTGGGATATTAATATTCAGTTTCTCTTAGTTCTGTTCCTTCTCTGTTTTCTGCTGTGGCTTCTTTTTTCCTATCCTACTAACAAAAACTCAGAAATGTTCTGTGGCCTTTCTTACTTGAAGTTCTTGCCCTCAGACATTCTATCATCATTTCTGTGTTGATTACTGCCAAATATATATTTTATAGTCTCTAAGTCCTAATTCATATCTTCCTAAAGATTGTTATAATTGTGTCCCGCTGTTATCTCAAACTTCAATATACCTAAATCCAAATTAATTTCTTCCTACCACAATGAACATTCTTTTCTTCTGATAAAACAAGCATTATCTGAGTTACCTAGCTGGAAACCTGAGTCAATTTTGACTCATCTTTTTCTGCCTTTCTGTTTGTTCACTTGCCCCATTTCTTACTGATTCTACCTTTGAATATTCCTGTGGGTGTTATACTCATTTAGGTTCTCATCTCTTTTGAATTGCTGCATCAGTCTCCATGACTCTGGTCTTCCTTTCTTCAGTACATCATACAGATTTCTAATATACTCACAGCTGCTTTGTTATGTTGTCTTCCTTGGACAAGATCTAGCCACTCTTCACCAGTTTAACTTTACTTCCTTCTCTTCCACAGGAGCCCCTCTCTCATGTACTGGCCCTCTTCGTGTCTTTGACTATGAAATCTGGTTGCCATCTATACCTTCCTCCTACTGCCTTCATTACTACTTTGTCCATTTATTACGTATCTAAGTCATGGTAGTGGATATTATGCAAGAAAAATTAGACTTCTTTGAGTATTTTAGAGAAAGAAGTATCTGAGGTAGTACTACAAAACAATAACATAAATACATGCATACTCTTGAAAATCTCCATAGAGAGAGAGAATTTAAAGCTTGTTCTTTCTAAGACAGGGTCTTGCTCTGTTGCCTGGGTTAGAGTGCAGTGGTGTCATCATAGCTCATTGTTACCTCAAATTCGCGGGCTCAACCAATCTTCCCTCCTCAGCCTTCCGAGCTGGAACTACAGGCACACCACCATGCCTGGCTCATTTTTCTGTCTTTTTGTAGAGATGGGATCCTGCAATGTTGCTCAGGCTGGTCTTAAATTCCTGTCCTATCCTCCCATCTCAGCCTCCCAAAGTGCTAGGATTACAGGTGTGAGCCACCGTGCTCAATCCCTAACTTTCTTTGAACACATTCAGGATACTTAATAAACATTTATCATGTTCTGAGTATGCTGCTGGGCTTTAAGATTAAAAGAATAAACAAGACATCCCTCCGCTAACTGACAAGTAGTCCCCCTAGCCCAAACTGCTGTCACCTCTCATTTGGATCCCTGCACCAGCCTCCTGATGAGGCTGCCTGTTGTCATTTTTGCCCTTCTTCAATCCATCCTCCACCCAGGGGTCACAGTGGATCGTTTAGGAAGTTGAATCAGGTTGTATTATTCCCTTGTGTAAAGCCCTCCAATTACTTCCCAATGCATTTAGAAAATTCAGACTTCTTAAGCTTGCTTACAAAGTCCTGCATAATCTGACCCCTACCTACTTCTCTTACCCTATCTTCTCCTGTCTTCACTTCACCAACTGTACCACACTGCCCTTTTTTTGTTTTTGAACACACCAAGCACATTCTGCTTTGCGACCAGGTAGGCTGGCTGTTCGTTCTGACTAGGCTACAGTTTCCCTTGATCTTTTCATAACTGGCCCTCTCCTCTCTGTCACTTAGATCTTAGCTTAATGCCAGGCCCTTCCCTGCCACCCAGTCCAGTGAATCTATTCAATCCCTCCCTGTGTCCTTTTCCAACTATATATTTATATTATCTCTGTTACACTCATCACAATGTGTTTCTTATTTGTCTATCTTTTTTTCTCTTCTCAACAGCAGTCTTTATGTGGAATATAAGCTCCATGACAGCAGAGACCTTATTTGTTTGGTTCATTGCTGTATCCCCAGCACCTAACGCACCATCTGGAGCATGATAAGCAGTCACTTTTTTCAGTAATATTTGTGAAATGAAAGAGAGGTCCCTGCTTTTCAAGTGCTACAGTGTAGTTAGGGACACAAATGACTAGCCCAATAGAATAAGTTCTCTAAGAGTAAGTCTCACCTATAAATCTATAAATACTTATTAAGAGTTCTGGATATGCAGTTGAAGGAGCAGTTCATTCAAGGTGTAGGGGAAGAAGGATAAAGTATGCAAAAGCCAACTAGAGGAGGTAACATTTGCCCTGGTTCTTGAATAAAGAATAAGAGCAGACTAGAACATTAGAACTAACTGAACAAAGGCAATAGCAAAAAGCTGCTGCTTGGAGGTACAGAAGTATGGGGGTGTTTGGAGGATAGTGAGTAGTTTGGCTAGAAGTAAGAATAAGGGGCTAGATATAAAGCTGGAGCAATGGAAGGGCCAGGTTGTAAAGAGTCATTCACCATGGCAACATTTTGGACTTTGTAGGAAACAGAACCTACACTGGCAGAATTCTGGAGAATATATTATAAAGGAAGAAGGAAAGGTAGAGAACAGTTTAACTCAGAAAAGGGAATGCCTAAACAGTGAGCTGGGAAACAAGGATACGGGTGGGATATTCAGATATGGCATGTGTTTAAAATGTTCTTTTGATAGTTTGGATTTTATTATTTCAAAATTCCTTTCCTACAGATTTATTTGATCTATCTTACAGAATTTGGTTGACCTTGCAGGCAGTGAAAGAGCTGCTCAAAGAGGAGCTGAAGGTAATAAAAACTCTTGAAATACATTAGTCTTTTTTTTTATAGGATGCCCAGTTTAATTTGAATTTATAATAATCAAGGAATATTTTACTATAAGTATTTCTCAAATATTGCATTATGGAAATACCAAAGTGGTATTTAAGGTAATAAAACATAGCAAATGTACTGAGAGCTTATAAAATATTGCATGAGACATACTAAATACTAAAAAATTATTCATTGTTTACATGAAATTCAAATTTAACTGGGCATCCTTTATTTTAATTTGCTGAGTCTAATCCAGTCAAAGAAATATTAGTCTTAATGTCTTCCTGTTCTTTTATTGGATAAAAAGTACCACGGGCATTTTTGGAAACTGATAAAGTAATAATAGTAATCATTTTATGATAAAAAGTCTTTAACATAAAAATTAGCATCTGATCAGCATACAGTGAGTTGGGTTTTTAAAAAAAATTAGCATTTGTATCTGGCTGATTATTTGCTTCAGGCTACTATGGCATCAATTAAAAAACTAAAATTATGCAATTAATAAGATTGTACAGTTTGAAAGCTAATGAGAGTATCATGAAAATCATCTAAAGTTTGAAAAATTAATAAGGAAATTAAGAAAATGAGGTATAAAATTAATATGCAGATATTAATAACTCATAAACAAAAACCAGTTATAATATTTAGCAGACAAAAAGACTCCATTTACAATAATGATTCAAAATATGTGATACCCAGGAAGAAACTCAACAAATTTTGCACAAGACTGATAGAAAGAACACCTTAAATTAGACATGAAGGATACAAATAAATACATGGAAAAATGGAAAAGCATGTTTAGATGGGAAGATTCAAAATCACAAAGATGTCAGGCCCCTCTATGTTAATTTCTAGATTTATCACAATCCTAATAAAAATAAAATAGTACATTTTTGTATTGTTTAGATAAGGTGATTTTCAAATTTGTATGGAAAAATAAAAAGAGACAAGGCTAGCCAAGAAAATTCTGAAAGTGGAATTTAGCCCTGCAAAATAGTAAAACATATTATAATACCCTAGTAATTAAAACAGTGTGAATTGTCAGCCCAGTGGAAGAGAATAGAAAGTCTAACAAGAGTTCCAAATACATACAGAACTTAGAATATAATAAAGATGATCGGAGGAGCCAAGATGGTGGATGAGACAAGCCTCCAGTCAGAAGGTCTCTGCAAAAAAGACAAATTTTAGAAGAAAGAGAAAAAAAATAAGCAAGCAGAGAAACATAGATCGGGTGAGGGTCAGAAGGAAGAGTGCCTGAAACTACTGGAGACTCCACGGGAAGACGTTGTGGAGGAGAACTGGAAGGAGAGAGGTCCCGAGAGGCTTAGAGACCAGCGACAAGGGTAGGTGGAGCGGTTAACTTCCCCCTCCTTGCATCTCGGACTGCTGGTGGCTCCTGAGCGGCTGGAGAGACCTGCGGACACCAGCCCAGAGACGGCTGCCACCAGTGAGCAGTGGCCTCTTGCGGACTCAGCGCCGGGCTCCCAGCCCCTTTGGGGCACCTCCCCGGGCGCAGACCCGAGCCTAGTGGCAGACTACATAGTGCTCCGTTCTCTCCTTCCCCCTCCCTACCCATGGGTGCCCAGAGAAACAATTTAGCCGTCACACGGAGGCATCTCCAAGGAACGGGACCTTTCCTTTTGGGGCCCTACAACACACTGAGGGGCACTCAGACTGCGAGTTCCCTACCCGCCAGCCCTCCCAGGTGCTACTTGCCTGGGGACTCCAGGAGAGTGGGGCAAATCCCGAGGTGGAGTGAAATCGATCCAGCTTGGGCGCCCTGTAGGTGACTCGGGACCAACCCCTCTCCCCCTGGCAGGGTCAGGGATTGATCTCCAGGGTCCAGGGGTCAGGCCTGCAGACCAGACCCCGTACACCCCGGGTCGAAATCGTGCTGCCCTGGGGCACAGAGGAGAGATCTGTGAAGGAGCCTACTGAGGAGTGTGCACCTTCAGGGGCGGATCGGCATGCCTGACCGGCAACCCTTCTCCTAAGGGAGGACTGTGCACCCAGTACGGGCTAAGATCCTGGATGCGGAACCACCCAACCCACGTCACAGCCAGGGGGGATCCATCGGCCTGAGGCCCCGCTTGCTGGCGGAGGCCTGGGGGAGGACACGGAGAGGCGGAGATTGGAGGGGAGCAAGACCTGCTCCAGAGTGCGGGTCTTGGACAGCCCCACCCGCCAAGCCCAGACTTTCAGCTGAGTGGAGCCATCTCAGCCCCTCCCGGCAGCTCTGCACGGAAACAAAGAGCAGAACTTTGACCACTTCTAACAGCAGCTGTGGAGCCTGAGGGCAGGCTTATCCAACCCAGCCCCACCCAGACTCACTCCCGGTTCTGCCCCCACTGAGGGAGAGAATAAGGACAGCTCAGGCTACGATCCTGAGTAGGGAACCTCCCGCCCACAGCCCATGTCACAGCCAGGGGAGATCCATAGGCCTGAGGTCCTGCTTGCTGGCAGAGGCCTGGGAGAGGCCACGGAGTGGGGGAGAGTGGAGGGGAAAGAGACCTGCTCCAGAGTGCGGGCCTTGGGCAGCCACAGCCCCTAAGCCCAGACTTTCAGCTGAGTGGAGCCATTTCAGCCCGTCCTGGCAGCTCTGCACAGAAACAAAGAGCAGAAGTTGATCCCTGCTAACAGCAGTGGTGGAGCCTGAGGGCAGGCTTGCCCAACCCAGCCCGACCCAGACTCACTCCTCCCACTGAGGG
>NW_012153174.1:7326134-7326752 GCF_000956105.1 Propithecus coquereli
AACTGGAACCAGACAAGGTTGCCCACTATCTCCACTTCTATTCAACATAGTGCTGGAAGTCCTGGCCACAGCAATCAGGCAAGAGAGTGGAATTAAAGGCATATGAATGGGAACAGAAGAGATCAAACTCTCACTATTTGCTCATGACATGATATTATATCTAGAAAACCCCATGGATTCAACCAAGAGGCTCCTGGCATGGATAAATGAATTCAGTAAAGTCTGAGGATATAAAATCAATACACACAAATCAGAGGCTTTCATATACTCCAACAGCAGTCATACTGAGAACCAAATCAAAGACTCAATTCCCTTCACAATAGCAACTAAGAAAATAAAGTATCTAGGAATATATTTAACTAAGGAGGTAAAAGACCTCTACAGGGAGAACTATGAAACATTGAGGAAGGAAATAGCCGAGGACGTAAACAGGTGGAAAACCATGCCATGCTCGTGGGTTGGCAGAATCAACATCGTTAAGATGTCTATACTACCCAAAGTGATCTACAGAGTCAATGCAATCCCTATTAAAATACCAACATCATTCTTCACAGATGTAGAAAAATTGATTCTATGCTTTGTATGGAACCAGAGAAGAACCCGCATAGCAAAAACAAT
>NW_012153174.1:7327105-7328292 GCF_000956105.1 Propithecus coquereli
AGGGCGGAGGGGGAAGGAGGGGACGGGTATTTTCATACACAAAGAGTGCAATGCGCACCACCCGAAGGATGGACATATTTGAAACTCGGACTTGGGCGGGGGGCAAGGGCAACATACGTAACCTAAACATCTGTACCCCCATAATATGCTGAAATAAAAAAAAATAAAATAAAGATGATCCTTCAATTTGTGAGGAAATGATAGATTATACATGAGTTGATAGCCATTTGAAAATAAAAAAGGTTGGATTCAGACATCATACCATACACCAAGGAATGCATTTTAAAAGACTCAAAGAAATCAGTGTCAAAACAGAATCACAAAAATTATTGGAAGTCAATTTATAGTGGGAAAACCTTTTCTAACTATGACACAAAGTACAGAACCTTAAAAGAATGGCTTAAGAAAAAAAGAAAACTGGGCAAAGAATGTGAATAAATACTTCATAATGCTTAAACGGGTTTAGATCATGACTGCACTCTTGCCATATGCCATGAGAAGAGCTGCTGATCCAGGGAGGATGAGATTTGCACAGCAGAGCTGAGCTCATTAGTAGAGCCATTAAACCAAGCCTGGCCTACATCCACCAAACCAGTCTATCCTCAGACCTGTGAATAAGAAAAAAAATGGTTGTTTTAGCTGATTTGTTAAGTAGCAATATTAGAGCAATGGATAACTAATGAACCTGTGAAATAATATCTATTTAAAATTATTTCTTCCAGTATTTTTTGCATAAGCAATGGATTGGAAACCTACATGTTCCTTAACAGGGGGCAGGGTAAATAAATTTTGGTACATTTATACAATGGAATTCTGTGCTATAAAAGAATGAAAAAGACCAGTATTTACTGATATGGAGAATTTTCAAGATATGTTACCAAATGAAGAAAAGCAAAATAAAAAGTAGTGTGTATAGGCTGTGAATATTTGTACGAATAAGGAAGGGAGGAAATGAATATATGGGCTTGTAATTTTAAAAATCTCTGGAAGAATAAAGACAATAATAACTGATTTCTTGGTAGAGGCACAGGAACTGGTTGAATGGCAGATAAAAGTGCAAGGGAGCTTTCTGAGAGTGTGCTTTTCGTTTCTTTATGGGAGAGTACCGGCACATAAGGTGGATCCAGAAGAAGAGAGGTCCAGCCCCATGGAAGCCACGGAGGATGAGAAAAGACGGCAGGGGGCAT
>NW_012153174.1:7328342-7329101 GCF_000956105.1 Propithecus coquereli
TCCTTTCTAACAAGGGTGAAGAATAAATGAGATGCAGGCCAAATAAACACATAGTAGCTGAACTATTCCTATTTCTCACTTTGGTAAATTATTCCAAAAGAGGTCCAAGAGCTAGGGTGCAGGAGAGGAACACTCTCCCAAGGGACCAAGGAAAATGCAAGTCACTAAGAGGCGGGTTGGCCGGGAAGCCTCCCTCCTCTTGGTTCACACTCTGCTCACTGGCTGTCTCACCCCCACCACAGGTGCTCTCTTGGGAGGCCCCCTGCACACATCCAGGCCTTCCCTCAACCTCACGCAGGTGGGGCGCCCTGCATGCGCACTCCTGGTGGTCCGCTGGCCCTCCGGCCCCGTGCCACATGCTGGCCTGCATAGGTGCAACTTTCCTTAGAAAGAACGGGTGCTCAGAACCTGACCTTCCCCTCCAGGCCCTTTTCCCTGGGGGAGAAAGGGAATTGCAACATCCCTGTACCCATCTCTATCCTCTACCTCCTTTGCCAGTGAGCCAGGACAGATTCCAAGTTTTAATGCTCCCAATATACTTTTATTCTCTTGTTTTCTTTTTAGATTGAGGTGAAATAAACATAAAATAAAATTAATAATTATAGAGGGTACAATTCAATGCTATTTAGTACATTCAATAAGTGGTGCATTCACCACCCCTACCTAGTGCTGAAACATTTTTATCACCACAAAAGAAAACCCTGTACCCACTAGTGATCTCTTCTTCTCCCAGCAATGACAACTACCAATTTGTTTTCT
>NW_012153174.1:7333277-7333585 GCF_000956105.1 Propithecus coquereli
GCCTGCCTGTTAGGGATGTGTTTAACTTTGCTAGGTATGGTATTTTTCAAATGGTCAATACACACTGTTAAAGTGGTCAGGGTTGTCTGCTTGACACCTCAACAAACTTAACTCCTCACAGAGAGTGGATCTAAAGTCAAGTTCCCCTGGTCATAGGAAACTATCAGAGGCCATGGCTGGCACAGGGCACATCCATGGCTGCACAGGAAAAGGGAAGCTGTCTCTTTAAGAGTGAGTCTATGTGTGGTGTTATTGGCATATACAAATGACGACTTATTTCTTTGGCATATTTTAGATAACTATTTTTC
>NW_012153174.1:7333635-7334679 GCF_000956105.1 Propithecus coquereli
TGTAATCATTTGCTCACATAGATAGAATTAGGTAAAGGTCTCTTGAAACCTTTCACGGGCCTTGAAACCTAAACGAATAATCTGTACACATAATTCTATGACCAAGGACAACTGCTTGCTGTACCAAAAATATCGATGTGGTACTTCACTAATGGAATCCTGGCGCATGGGAATGCTGGAAAACCCTGACTTTCCCATCACTTTAAACTACACTTTGTCTCTGTCTCTATTATTTCCAAACCTCTTCCAATGATCCTGCCTGGGACCTGTTTTTTTGAGAGACTAGCTAACTCAAGGCAGATATCTTTCCATTTATTTGTGTCTTCTTCAATTTCTTTTGCCAATGTTGTATAGTTTTCAGTGTACACGTATTTCACCTACTTGCTTAAATTTATTTCTAAGTATTTTTGATACTATCATAAATGGGATTGTTTTCTCAATTTCTTTTTCAGTCAGGTACTCATCTGTGTCTAAGAACGCTACTGACTTTTGTACGTTGAATTAGTACCCTGAAATTTTATTGAATTTATTTATTAGTTGCAAAAGGTTTTTCTTTTCCTTTTTTTTTGTGTGGAATCCGGGTTTTTTGACGTATAGAATCATCTACAAATAGAGATAATTTTACTCTTTCTTTTCCAATTTGGATGCCTTTTACTACTTTTTCTTATCTGACTGCTTTTGCTACTACTTCTAGTACTATGTACAACAAAGGCTGGTAGAATCGCCTTCCCGGCCTTCTCTGCCCGCCTCTCCCTAGCATCCAGACTTCCTGGAGAGATGGTGCGTGTGGTCGAGTCGGCTTTCGTCCTCTTCTCATTTAAAGGGTGGCGCAGCTCCCGGAGGTGAGGTCTTTCCTACTCCTCCCGCTCTCAGGTGTCGCCCCGCCCCCCCTCCACCAGAGATCCAGCACAAGCCACCCCCAAGCAGGAACCCCACGGACGACGAATGCTGCTCGGCCCCACAGCCGGAGCGGAGGCGCACCCGGCGGCAGGCCAGCGGCAAAGGTGACTTCAAGGAGCCCCGAGGCCGACGAGGCAGGCGACT
>NW_012153174.1:7339678-7345885 GCF_000956105.1 Propithecus coquereli
CATCAGTTCCAACTGTGACTATTAAAGAGCTTTGTGCCATGGCCTCTTCACAGAACCAATCCACCAGGAAAAGTTTTCTGCTTTTTAGAAGGGAACAGTCTAGGTCGGCTGTAGCCCGGGCCATGGGGCAGGCATCTGGGACCACAATGACAGGTTGCCAACGTCCAATGGCTGTGCCAGCCCAAACACACACCCCTGTCTCCTCTGCTACTTCAAACTCATGGGGGTCTCAACCAGATGGGAATTCAATAGGAGAATCCCTGACATCATCAGGTCCCATAGGCTCTTGCCAATCCCATCCACCCTTAACATGCCCACCACCTCTCTCTCCTCTGCCCAGAAGCATAGTGTAGCTGTTCTAGACATGTCCCAACCCTCCCTCCCTCACACACTGCATTCTCTGTCGCCTTCAGGGGCCCAAACCCTGGCATTGCACAGGTAGGTAGGAGCATCCCAGCCCTGCACACTCACCCCTCCACACATCCAGGAGAGACCGAGGCAGCTGGACCTACCCCCACCATGAGCCCCCAAACAAGCACGCAAGGCACCCAACATCTTAATCGGCCACTAACAGAGCCCTTGGGGCAGGGCAATTCACACCCTAGACCCAAAGCTCCAGACCACCAGCTGCCATATGTGTGCCACCCATGGCATGGGAAGCTTCTCTCGCCAGACCTGGGCTGCTGTCCCAATAGGTAAAATGGACTTGCAAGACATGGACCAAGGGTACAAATGGCCATTGTAATGCACACGTGAACACCAGTCTCCAAGAAACATGATAAGGCAGGGACATGGACCTTAGGACTTCTTATTGCCACTGCTCTCAAGAAATAGTGGCCCTTCCAGAAGCCAGCAGCCACAGCCTCCTGGGTCAATTTCTGCTCCCTCACTGCTAGTCACTGGCAAGAGGACAGATTGGCCCCTGGGATGAATGTCAGCATATTTAGGGTGTGTGTGTGCGTGCATGCGTGTGTGTGTGTGTGTGTGTGTGTGTGCGCTTCTTTTGGGTCTTGGTACATTCTTTGTATTCTGTTTTCATTTTTGTTGTCTCTTTCTCCCCTTTCTACATGAAGCCCTTGGACTGGCTGACACTATCACACTGTTACTTGAGTGCAGTATCAATGAGTGATCCCAAGGGCCAGAGATCCCACCATCCTTATTTCCCAGAGTGGTATACATAAGCAGATGGATGAGGGTGTCCCGGAGTGACGGCCGGGGGCCCGTTGGTCTGCCCCTGTCGTTCAAGACCACATAACCACACAAGAAAGCAGCCCATGTTGGCAGAAGAAGGTTCACTCTACCACAGGTTGAGGCAGCAGCCAGTGGATTGCACTGATGGGTCCTTCCCATGAATTTTGGGGGTCCATCAGTGGCTGGGAGAGGTGGAGGACACATGGGGCCTCTGCCAGCTGGCTCCGGGCACTGGGTTAGGATCCTGCCACCCAATCTCTCCTGTATGGGTGTGGGAGCCAGTGTGGAAGGCTGGGATGCCTCTGCATGCCTGTGGGATGCCAGTGGTGGGGAGCAGAGGGGACAGAGACTGTGTTGTATGGAGGAGCTGAGCTCAAGTGGCATTGGGAAGGAACTGTGCTCCGCTCGCCATATGAGGAGAGACAGAGTTGGTTGGCTGTTTCAGGACAAGGGGCTGGGAAAAGCCTACCAAACTTGGTATTGTCAGTGGGTCTCCCATTGTAATCCCATCCAGTCATGAACCCCATGAACTTCAGGCAGCAGAAGAGATGGGCCTGGGGCTGGCACAGCCCAGGCTGGTGCCAACCAAGGATGGACGCTGGGCCAGGGCCCCCCAGCTGCCTACTGTGAGCCTGACTTTGCATATGGAAGCGTAAGATCAAATGCACACCAGACGGACTGTTTCTTGAGGTCCAGGGGACTACTCTATTCCTGATGAAGCTGTGACTGCTCCTGAGATATTATCTATGCTCCCTCCTCTATTACTTAGGATGCGTGCCCCAGATAAGAATCTTGACAGCATGCTAATGCTCTCTAGGCTAAAAATTCCACCTACATGGGAAAAATCATCGGAAAAGAACCTATAAAAGTTCAGACAGGTCCTACCAAACCATTGCCTAAACTTCCCCCACATCCCTTGAAGCTACTTCAAAGGAAGGGATGGCAGCTATGGCCGAAAGCCTCCTATTCAAAGGCCTTTCCATGCCTTGCACCAGTCCTTGTAACACCCCCATCCTTCTGGTAAAGGAGGTAAATGGCTTAGGACATCAACCTGTTCAAGTTAACAGAACTGTTATTCCTCATTTCCCAGTAGCATGCAAGCCAAAAATCTACTCTGTCTTCACTTTCTCCCTAACAATCCGCAGCACCGCAGTGGTGTTCTGCCCTGCCGCTCCCTGTGTACCTCTAGATCAAGGGGCTCAACACCTTTTTGCCTCCACCTGGGAAGGACAACACGATACCTGGACAGTCACAGCCCGGGGGGGCCACTGAGGGAGCCCCCCTCCTATTGAGGAACCAAGACTTAAAAGAATGAAATTTCCCTTGTGATTCACTTCTGACACAGCATGTAGACGACATCCTTCCTTGTGGAGAGAGTAAGGAAGCCTGTAAAAAGGATTACATTCACTTGCGCTCAGCCTTAGCAGAAAAGGAACATAAGGTTTCAAAAGATAAATTACTATTTTGCCAGAACACAGTTCATTATTTAGGGCATGACCTATTCAAAGAAGGAAAAGCACTCTCTCCTGAAAGACTAAAGGCTATACAAATTTATCCCAGACTCCCGCACAAAACAATTAAGAGGATCTCTAGGTTTAACTGGACATTGCAGACAATGGGTGTCAATTTTTTCTGAGATTACATCTTTGTGAACTAAGAGACCATCTGTTAGCACAACCCCTGCGGAAAGTAATTTGGAGATACCTCCAAGAGCTAAAAATAGAACTACCATTTGATGCAGCAATCCCACTACTAGGCATCTATCCAAAGGAAAAAAAGACATTCTATAATAAAGACATCTGGACTAGAATGTTTATAGCAGCACAATTCACGATTGCAAAGATGTGGAAACAACCCAAGTGCCCATTAATATGTGAGTGGATTAATAAAATGTGGTATATGTATACCATGGAGTTCTACTCAACCACAAAAACAATGATGATACAGCCCATCCTTTGAAGTGAGGTATCACGAGGATGGAAAAACATGCACCACATGTACTTGCCATCAAACTGGTACTAACTGATCAACACTAAGGTGCTCACACGGTAGTAATACTCATTGGGTGCCAGTCAGGTGGGGTGGTGGGGGGTAGAGCCAGTGGGGTGGGTAAACCCAAACCTAATGGAGACAGGGATCACTGTATGTGGGAAAGACATGCTTGTGGCCTTGGCTTGAGCGAGGTAAATGCATTTCATGTAACCAAAATGTTTGTACCCCCATAATATCCTGAATTAGAAAAAAAGAGAGACAGACCCTCTGCTTTGGGAGCCCAAATATGAGGCCTTCTACAACCTGAAGAAGGCACTTCAACAGCCTCCTTCCCTAGGCAACCATCACAACAGAAAGCCCTTTAGTCTATTTGTTCAGGAGAGATCTGGACAAGCCCTTGGGGCTTTAACTCAACTTCATGGAAACCATCAAAAACCCATTGCTTATTACAGCCTTCCCATGGACTCAGTAGCAAAGGCTTCTCCCTCCAGTCTTAGGGCAAGAGCTGTCACTGCTACCCTGTTGCTGTTTCTTCTGAACTAGTTCTAGGTTTCCTGCATGACCTCACAGTCCCTCGTGCAGCACAGATGTCACTGCTGAGAACACACAGCCCTTTTCAGCCAGCCCATCAGCCTCTCACCGGATCCATGACACCCTGCCTCACACGTGACCTTTCACCACTGAACATCCTGGACACTGCCACTGTCCTACTCCTACTTCTTCCTAGGAGAAGGGGGCCTCACGATTGTTGTACCTTTGTTTGGGAACTGTGTCTTGCTCAGATTTATTAAAGATGCCTATAGAGAACTCTGACCTAATATTATTTGTTGATGACATCTCAAAACTGAAACTGGAGGTTGTCAAGCAGGATACGCTATCACTAATCTAAGCTCTCCTTCAGAAGACAGTCCTTTACTTGAGGAAAAATTATACCAGATGGCAGAATTTATTGCATTTACTAGAACTTGTCAACTAGTCAAAGAACAGAGAGTAAATATATATACAGACAGCAGGGATGCTTCTGGAGTAGTGCATGACTTTGGGATGCTTTAGAAACAAAGGGGGTTTCCCACCTCTGTTGGAACCCCCATCGGTAATAAAAAAGTTAAGGAACTTTTAGATACACTCATACTTCCTAGGGAGATGGCGGTTATAAAGGTCAAGGCTCATGTGAAAAAAAAAAAGATATGGAAGCAAAAGGAGATGCTCTAGCGAATCATTATGCCAAACAAGTCATGTTACCTAAGATTACGATCCTATCTAAACCCTCAAAGGATAAATCTCTGGAGAGATTCAAAGTGGATATTACAAAATATCAGTGTTTAGCCCCTGATGTTGGAAAGAATGAATAGAAAAAAATCTAGTTGCACCGCTCACTAGATAATCTCTAGTAATCTTATCTCTGGTAGCACCAGATAATTTCAAACAGATATTAACCAAGTTTCTCCCTGAGACTACTCATAAGGAAGACAATTTGTTTAGTATCTTAAATCAACATTGGTGTAGAAAGTTTACAGACAGCTGAGGTTATTTTGGGGTCATGTGTCACCTGTCAATAACATAATCCTGAGAAGACTGTCAAGGTCAGACATGGCCAGGAACCAAAGTTTCAAGGGCTCTCTGAACGCCTTCAACAGATTTCATCCAGCTTATCCTCTCCAAGCGATTCCGTTAAGCTTTATTTATTTTATGTCTACTTTCAGGATGAGTTGAAGCATTTCCTTGCAGAAAAGCTACAGCCCTTAAAAGCTCACTAAAAGAGTTGCTTGATTTTGTGATTACAACCTGGGGTATCCCAACTTTTCTACCAAGTAATCAAAATACACTTTTTTTTTTATTTCAGCATATTACAGGGGCACAAATGTTTAGGTTCCATATATTGCCTTTGCCCCACCTGAGTCAGAGCTTTAAGCACGTCCATCACAGTGCGCACCACCCATTAGGTGTGAATATACCCATCCCTCCCTGCTCCTCCCATATGCCCGACACCCCATGAATGTTACTACTATGTGTGCACTTAAGTGTTGATCAGTTAATACCAATTTGATGGTGAGTACATGTGGTGCTTGTTTTTCCATTCTTGGGATACTTCGCTTAGTAGAATGTGTTCCAGCTCTTTCCAGGAGTGTACAAGAGGTGCTAGATCACCATTGTTTTTCAAAGTGCACATTTCATAGGAACTACCATCAAAGAACTCTGTAAGGCCTTACCCCTTACTCAAAAACCACACCATCCTTACCACTCACAATCTTCTGGAAAGGTTGAAAAATAAAATTAGCAAAATTTTCACAAACATTTGAACTCCCTTGGCCACAGGTACTCCCACTAGCCCTTATGGCCATATGGTCCACTCCCTTAGGAAGATATCAATTATCCCCCTATGAATTAGTGAATGGAAGGCTCACGTGTCTAAGAATTTCATTCGCGATACTAGACTCTGCCCTACCGCCCTATTGCAGATATGGCAAAATACTGCAAGGGACTCACATACTATAACACCCAGTTATCATGAGCAGACTAAGGCCTCCTTCCCACAATAGCTTCCTAAACAGCATTCTTATGACCTTCAACTAGGAGATTTCATCTATTGGGGAAAACATCAGAGAAAACCTACTCTTAAATTTCACTGAAACCAGCTCTATCAGGTACTGTAGCAATAAACAAAGCAGTGAAACTCCAAAAAGTCAATCTCTGGCTTCATGTTTCACAACTCAAGAAAAATTCAGAATTCTACACAAGTGGAAGACTACTCAAACAGAGGACCTCACACAGGATTCTCAGAGAGCCTCCAAAACAGCTGGTCTTCAGCAGCAGGCAGCTGAATGTGCAGATGATGGTGGAAGGTGGACAGCTTCCAACCAAAACATCAGACCGAGATTCCTGTCTGATTCCTGTTAGGTTTTCTTTTTTCCTGCTTCTTCACTCTTCCTCTCATCTTCTAGAGGCCCTTTCGTCATTCACTCACAATGACCCTTTTAGTCTTTTCTTTCCTCCATTATACGAGTTAGGTCTGAATATACTCAT
>NW_012153174.1:7345935-7356828 GCF_000956105.1 Propithecus coquereli
TGGGAAGGACAACACGATACCTGGACAGTCACAGCCCGGGGGGGCCACTGAGGGAGCCCCCCTCCTATTGAGGAACCAAGACTTAAAAGAATGAAATTTCCCTTGTGATTCACTTCTGACACAGCATGTAGACGACATCCTTCCTTGTGGAGAGAGTAAGGAAGCCTGTAAAAAGGATTACATTCACTTGCGCTCAGCCCTAGCAGAAAAGGAACATAAGGTTTCAAAAGATAAATTACTATTTTGCCAGAACACAGTTCATTATTTAGGGCATGACCTATTCAAAGAAGGAAAAGCACTCTCTCCTGAAAGACTAAAGGCTATACAAATTTATCCCAGACTCCCGCACAAAACAATTAAGAGGATCTCTAGGTTTAACTGGACATTGCAGCCAATGGGTGCCAACTTTTTCTGAGATTACGTCTTTGTGAACTAAGAGACCATCTGTTAGCACAACCCCTGCGGAAAGTAATTTGGAGATACCTCCAAGAGCTAAAAATAGAACTACCATTTGATGCAGCAATCCCACTACTAGGCATCTATCCAAAGGAAAAAAAGACATTCTATAATAAAGACATCTGGACTAGAATGTTTATAGCAGCACAATTCACGATTGCAAAGATGTGGAAACAACACAAGTGCCCATCAATATGTGAGTGGATTAATAAAATGTGGTATATGTATACCATGGAGTTCTACTCAACCACAAAAAACAATGATGATATAGCCCATCCTTTGAAATGAGGTATCACGAGGATGGAAAAACAGGCACCACATGTACTCGCCATCAAACTTGTACTAACTGATCAACACTAAGGTGCTCACACGGTAGTAATACTCATTGGGTGCCAGTCAGGTGGGGTGGTGGGGGGTAGAGCCAGTGGGGTGGGTAAACCCACAGCTAATGGAGACAGGGATCACTATATGTGGGAAGGACATGCTTGTGGCCTTGGCTTGAGCGAGGTAAATGCATTTCATGTAACCAAAATGTTTGTACCCCCATAATATCCTGAATTAGAAAAAAAGAGAGACAGACCCTCTGCTTTGGGAGCCCAAATATGAGGCCTTCTACAACCTGAAGAAGGCACTTCAACAGCCTCCTTCCCTAGGCAACCATCACAACAGAAAGCCCTTTAGTCTATTTGTTCAGGAGAGATCTGGACAAGCCCTTGGGGCTTTAACTCAACTTCATGGAAACCATCAAAACCCCATTGCTTATTACAGCCTTCCCATGGACTCAGTAGCAAAGGCTTCTCCCTCCAGTCTTAGGGCAAGAGCTGTCACTGCTACCCTGTTGCTGTTTCTTCTGAACTAGTTCTAGGTTTCCTGCATGACCTCACAGTCCCTCATGCAGCACAGATGTCACTGCTGAGAACACACAGCCCTTTTCAGCCAGCCCATCAGCCTCTCACCGGATCCATGACACCCTGCCTCACACGTGACCTTTCACCACTGAACATCCTGGACACTGCCACTGTCCTACTCCTACTTCTTCCTAGGAGAAGGGGGCCTCACGATTGTTGTACCTTTGTTTGGGAACTGTGTCTTGCTCAGATTTATTAAAGATGCCTATAGAGAACTCTGACCTAATATTATTTGTTGATGACATCTCAAAACTGAAACTGGAGGTTGTCAAGCAGGATACGCTATCACTAATCTAAGCTCTCCTTCAGAAGACAGTCCTTTACTTGAGGAAAAATTATACCAGATGGCAGAATTTATTGCATTTACTAGAACTTGTCAACTAGTCAAAGAACAGAGAGTAAATATATATACAGACAGCAGGGATGCTTCTGGAGTAGTGCATGACTTTGGGATGCTTTAGAAACAAAGGGGGTTTCCCACCTCTGTTGGAACCCCCATCGGTAATAAAAAAGTTAAGGAACTTTTAGATACACTCATACTTCCTAGGGAGATGGCGGTTATAAAGGTCAAGGCTCATGTGAAAAAAAAAAAGATATGGAAGCAAAAGGAGATGCTCTAGCGAATCATTATGCCAAACAAGTCATGTTACCTAAGATTACGATCCTATCTAAACCCTCAAAGGATAAATCTCTGGAGAGATTCAAAGTGGATATTACAAAATATCAGTGTTTAGCCCCTGATGTTGAAAAGAATGAATAGAAAAAATCTAGTTGCACCCTTCACTAGATAATCTCTAGTAATCTTATCTCTGGTAGCACCAGATGATTTCAAACAGATATTAACCAAGTTTCTCCCTGAGACTACTCATAAGGAAGACAATTTGTTTAGTATCTTAAATCAACATTGGTGTAGAAAGTTTACAGACAGCTGAGGTTATTTTGGGGTCATGTGTCACCTGTCAAGAACATAATCCTGAGAAGACTGTCAAGGTCAGACATGGCCAGGAACCAAAGTTTCAAGGGCTCTCTGAACGCCTTCAACAGATTTCATCCAGCTTATCCTCTCCAAGCGATTCCGTTAAGCTTTATTTATTTTATGTCTACTTTCAGGATGAGTTGAAGCATTTCCTTGCAGAAAAGCTACAGCCCTTAAAAGCTCACTAAAAGAGTTGCTTGATTTTGTGATTACAACCTGGGGCATCCCAACTTTTCTACCAAGTAATCAAAGTACACTTTTGTTTTTATTTCAGCATATTACAGGGGCACAAATGTTTAGGTTCCATATATTGCCTTTGCCCCACCTGAGTCAGAGCTTTAAGCACGTCCATCACAGTGCGCACCACCCATTAGGTGTGAATATACCCATCCCTCCCTGCTCCTCCCATATGCCCGACACCCCATGAATGTTACTACTATGTGTGCACTTAAGTGTTGATCAGTTAATACCAATTTGATGGTGAGTACATGTGGTGCTTGTTTTTCCATTCTTGGGATACTTCGCTTAGTAGAATGTGTTCCAGCTCTTTCCAGGAGTGTACAAGAGGTGCTAGATCACCATTGTTTTTCAAAGTGCACATTTCATAGGAACTACCATCAAAGAACTCTGTAAGGCCTTACCCCTTACTCAAAAACCACACCATCCTTACCACTCACAATCTTCTGGAAAGGTTGAAAAATAAAATTAGCAAAATTTTCACAAACATTTGAACTCCCTTGGCCACAGGTACTCCCACTAGCCCTTATGGCCATATGGTCCACTCCCTTAGGAAGATATCAATTATCCCCCTATGAATTAGTGAATGGAAGGCTCACGTGTCTAAGAATTTCATTCGCGATACTAGACTCTGCCCTACCGCCCTATTGCAGATATGGCAAAATACTGCAAGGGACTCACATACTATAACACCCAGTTATCATGAGCAGACTAAGGCCTCCTTCCCACAATAGCTTCCTAAACAGCATTCTTATGACCTTCAACTAGGAGATTTCATCTATTGGGGAAAACATCAGAGAAAACCTACTCTTAAATTTCACTGGAACCAGCTCTATCAGGTACTGTAGCAATAAACAAAGCAGTGAAACTCCAAAAAGTCAATCTCTGGCTTCATGTTTCACAACTCAAGAAAAATTCAGAATTCTACACAAGTGGAAGACTACTCAAACAGAGGACCTCACACAGGATTCTCAGAGAGCCTCCGAAAAGCTGGTCTTCAGCAGCAGGCAGCTGAATGTGCAGATGATGGTGGAAGGTGGACAGTTTCCAACCAGAACATCAGACCGAGATTCCTGTCTGATTCCTGTTAGGTTTTCTTTTTTCCTGCTTCTTCACTCTTCCTCTCATCTTCTAGAGGCCCTTTCGTCATTCACTCACAATGACCCTTTTAGTCTTTTCTTTCCTCCATTATACGAGTTAGGTCTGAATATACTCATTCTAACACCTTTCTTACATTATCCCAACCAGTAGCCACTGCCCTCAACCCTACTGACTGCTGGATAGGCTGTCCCTCTCCAGACCCCCGTGATACTAATAAAAACATCTGGGCAATTCCGGTCTCATCAAACGGAACCATAGGCATCATAGCTAACGACATTTCCACTTGCACCTACATCCACTGTTGTCCCCAAACAAGTTAACCCTTGACTTGCTAGAGTCCTTCTCTCCCAGAAAGATAATAATGAGCATTAATAATGAAAATTGGCCATTTGCCAATAACAATGAATGGTTCTTTTACTGATTACTACAATCTATTTGATCAGACCCTCGAAAACTGTAAATTTGAATTCAAAAAACTTCATAGGGCAATAGGCCAAATAGTTGCCACCCGGAGACATACGGAGACCCAAATACGTAACCGAGCTAGTGTAAGGCCTTGGTCTCGACCTTACGCGATGAAAGGGTTTTCGCCCTGATCTCCCTTAATGCCTGCTGAATACTTCCTTTGCGGCCAGGACACGTAGGCCTGTTTGCCTCACACTAAGGCCTCATGCACTTTGGTAGCAATAGTATTCCGGGAATTGTCTGTAAACAGAGCCTCTAATTATGTAACTCATCAGGGTTGGGACTCCAACTCAGACAAGAGCTTCAAAATCCCCATTATTCTGGCGCGCTGCCTGGGGCAATGCCCGGCCACGCGGCACCTGCGCGGGAGGCCGCTCCAGCCCGCGCCGAGGGAGGAGGCCGGCGGACGGGGCGCAGCCTAGCTGGCTTTCTCTTCTCAGTCGGCGGTCTTCGTGTAGCTCCACAAGACGGTCCAGAAAATGAGAGTGCTGTGCTGCTCTGTTAGAAAAACGTCCAGCAGCTTTTTCCGCCCGCGGACCAGGCCCACGTCTCCCCGCAGCCGTGGCAGCGCCTCCCGCACCAAGTCCTAAGTAAACGCAGCCCTCGGCCTAGCTGCGGTCGCGGGGGAGTGCGCATGCGCTGGGGGAGTAGCCAGGGGGTCCTGTCGCCCAGGCTGGATTGCAGTGGCATGATCGCAGCTCACTGCAGCCTTGAACTCCTGGCCTTGGCCTCCCAGAATGCTGCGAATATGGGCATGAGGCCCAAAACTTATTTGTAATACATTGATGTGAAGATCTGGTTCTGAGTAGAATAGATTCTATAACTATTATGAATTTTTATGCAAAAACATAATAAATACTTGATTTTGTCAGTTATACAATCCTCTCAAATATTCATAAATCCAATGATTATCATTGGTTGTGATAATTTTATAATCCTAGCCACTAATTGTCTGCATTTTTTGTTGACTTTTAGCTAGGAAATTTCCATTTTTCCAGTGACAAGCTGTTGTATTAAATTAACCAGAAAACATTGCCTCGTGTCATTTTCGAAAGCTTATTGAAATTCTTCATTTAGAATATTTTTTAAATTGGTTAGAAAATTCAGCTTACCAGTTTCATTTTCAATGAGTAACTATTAGAGCTTTACTGATGACATGCATGATTTCTATTGGCAAACTCATGTATGATGGAAATAGTTCCAAACATCTAAAACTCACTCCAGGGCAGAGGATTCTTTTGAAATTCTGTTTTTGTTTCATTTCTTGTTAAAACATCAGTAGCGCATTGAGGAAATGGTTTCTGTTTGTGTTTATTTTCTTTTCTAGCCACTTGGTAACATAGTACTAACAACCATTGTCATTATAGAAAATGTCAGCAAACATTTGAATATTTGTACTTGAACATTCCACTCATTTCTAAGTTAGGCAAAGGTTAAGTATTTTGCAATGAAAATACATATATTGTAAGAAAATTCATACATTTCACATTTCAAATAGTCATTTTCATAATTTTTTGATTTCTTTTTTTAGCCAATTTCTTATCCGACTTGATTGGGGCAAGGCCCAGGGACAAGGTGATTGCTCCTTAAGTACATTCCATCTGTGGGGTCCACCTGTCTTGGAACAAGTCTTGAACTCAACCAGAATTCTCCATCCTGAAGGGGGAACTTGGAAAAGGGAAGGCCCTCCCCACCGAGACTCTCTCTGGGGACTGCCTTGATGGCATAATTGCATAATTGCAGGGCAAAAGGATTCCACAGCTTCCAAAGACGGAGCAGCCACATAGCACCAGGAGGAAAATGAGTCGGAAAGGGAAAATGTGAAGGTTGAGTGTGTGGGAAAGGAGGAAAATCAATGAAGAGGGGCAAGGATGGCCCACCCAGTGGGCAGGAATGAATGTTCCATTATTGTTAATCAGGACATCCCCCATCAAATGCACGCACCCGCATGCACACATGCACATGCTCATCGCCTGACAGGTGCTCCTGCTGTGACTGAGAAGGACTCCGTAGAACAGAATGGTAGGTAGTATGGGTGCAGGAAGGGGCATGTCTTCGAACAAAAAGACAATGTCTGCACAGAGGTTTTCATGCCAGCACCTCCTTTCTTGGGGAAGTGATTCTATTGTCCTCCTTCCAGCCATTCTCCATGACAACATTCAGGATCTTGTCCCAAGTTGGTCCATGACGGCAAGGTGAAACCCTGTGGTCTTCGTGTGGTTGGTACAGCTGTGGGAGATCTCTTTCAGGGACACCACAGCCCGTGCCCTGAAGGTGGGTTCTGCAACGTGCTAGGAGGTACAGTGTTCCTGGGGCTCACTGTAGACCCACACTCAGCCACAGAAGGCAACGTGAGCCACAGAGTCAGATGTATGCACAGGCTTCTCCGCATCCATGTCCCCAAAGCTCCTGAAGAGTGAGTTGGAGTGGCTGGAAAAAAGCCATAAAGCAGCACATTCTCCAGAAAAGGAGGTATGAGTGGCCTGAGTCCCCACGAAATGAGGAGAGAGAAAAAACACTGGAAACACCTGCTGTGCCCCTCCCTAGAGGGAGGAGAGCTTGGGGACAGAATGTCTCAATTGGGCTCATGCCTGAGCCTTCTCCCGCCTCAGCTCCCAGAGGTAAGGACTAGAAAAGAGCTTTTCTCTCCTGCAGAGAAGTTTAGACTTACAGAGCCAGTGGAGCCCGGAGAGATCCATGTCGGCTCTTTACTATATATATAATAGGAGGGCACACTCAGGTTTTTATAGAATCCTTACAACTTGAAGCTCAGAGAGGATGACACACCCAATAGGTAGGCAATGCAGGACTGCGGAGCTCAGAGGTGGTGGTTCCCAGGCCAGTGGCTCCACACGCTCCATGACCAAGGATGCTCATCAGGACAGAGAGGCGGTGGCAGGAGACGAGGTACCAAACGACTGGCTGTGGGAAACATATACCAAACCACACTGACACCCAGATCTGTGCTGCTCTCCGTAGGCACCCGGTCGAGGCAACCAAACAGGACATGTGCTGTGCTCACACCACGAAGTGATGTGTTCGACGTGAGGTGGGGTGCACTGCAGGAAGGATCCTTCACTGTGGATCTGCTTCCAGCCCTGGTTTCCCTCCTTTTCCCCTAACACTTGTGCATACAGGAAAACAAGATGGGCTCCCAAAAGGAGGGAAGCTGGTTAGAAGAACGTATGGTAGGGAGCGCCTCTAGAACAAGAAAAGTTTCCAGTGTTCTGTTCCCTCCCTCGACTTCCTCAGTATTGCCCAATACTGGGGCATCACAAACACTGTGTAGAGTTCTGTTCTAGCAGGAGACGTGCATATAGAATACAACAGGTGTGCAGCTCCCTGAAGTTATCCATCACCGAGCCCTTCACCCCACCACCAGGAAACAAAATGCACAGACAGGCTAGCACCTCGGTGTGGCCCAGGGTCTCCAGAGGGCAGTGGTGGATGCCAAAAATGCTCCTCTCCAGAGGCAGCAGGAATTGTGATGGGGTGAGCAGATGTGATTGCTGAGGGCCTATACCTGCAGCACATGGACTTGGGCCCTACAGAAAAGCCGTTGATGCTCCCACACGGCAGAGATGCTGTGGAGCCCCCTGCCTGCGAGTGGACAGTATCACTGTACTCTGCACATTCCAGGGGCAGCCGTGATAGACCAAGGACCAGAGGGTCTGTCCTAAGTATTTCTCACCGTGTACCCTTTGCTAAAGAGGGAAAAGAGCCCCCAGTAATTGACTGTTTTTTATCCTCCACCCTCACCAATAAATGAGAGATTCAACTGTAGAAAAATTAATGTCATGTTTCTTGCACAGATGAATGTGGTTATATCCCAATGGTCAAGGGAATTTGAATTTTATATGATTTTTATCTGTTATGAAATATGCTTCTTTCGATTTCTTTTTAATCATTAAACAATGTGAATACAATTTATTTGATACAATATAAATTGTATTCACATTGTTTAATATGCTTCTTTCGATTTCTTTTTAATCATTAAACAATGTGAATACAATTTATTTGATACAATATAAATACAGCTGAACAATGTAAATACTTCTCGTATCTTGGGAGAAGGTATAAAAACAGGCAAGATTCGGTCTGCACTTTGAGGACCTTGCCTCACCTCATTGTTTCCTTAACCAGCTTTCTCAGCACAGCTACTTCAATCTTCTCCACCTCACCACACCTCCACCCCCAGCTCCCAAGCCTCTCCACAGATATGCTAGATCCAGCTCCACAAGGAAAGTAAAAGCTGTCTGCTTGAAATTCACCGAATCTTAAGAAACAAAAACAAAAAAAACTGGCAGCCCAACTCCCTTTACTTCTTTCCTTTCCTACAATAATAATTTTAAAAAGGTATTCCTTCAGGAGCCCTTCCTTGATCATTCCAAGCTAGGAACGTTTCCTTTACTTCCTCAAGTACACTTCTCACTCTGTGCTTGTACCTCTTGGTTTAATGTTCCCTCTGAGGGTATGTCCTTCTCAGACTTGGAATCGCCTCTATTTTCCTTGGCTCCAGCCAAAGAAAGGTGCTTTCTAAAAAATGTAAAATACATATGACCTAAAATTTACCATTTTAAGTCTACAGTTCAGTGGCATTAAATACATCGTTGTGCAACCATCATCACCATTCATCTCCAGAAACTTTTTATCTTCCCAGGCTGAAACTCTGTACCCATTGAACAACAGCCCCTCATCTCCTCCCTCCTCCCAGCCCCTGGCACCGCCATTCTATGTATGTCTCTATGAATCTGACTGCTCTAGGGACTTCATGTAAGAGGAATCACATAGTCCTTTGTGTCTGGCTTATTTCACTTAGCATGATGTCCTCAAAGTCCATCCATGGTATGTCAGAATTTTCTTCCTTTTTAAGTTTGAATAATATTCTTTTGTATACACAACATTTTGAATATTCATTCATCTGTTGCTGGCCACTTCAGTGGCTTCCATCTTATAGCTATTGTAATAACATTGCTATGAACTTTGAGTATACGAATATCCCTTTAAGATCCTGCTTTCAATTCTTTGGGGTATATATCCACAAATAGAATTGCTGAATCATATGGTGACTCCATGTTTAATTTTTCGTGAAGTAGTCATATTGTTCTTCTTAGAGGCTGTACCATTTTATATTCCCACCAACAGTGCGCAAGGTTTGCACTTCCTCCATGTCCTCACCAACACTTGCTATTTTCTGTTTTTTTTTTTGAAAGTAGCCATCATAATAGGCTTAAGGTGACATGTCATTGTGGTTTTAATTTGCATTTTTTCCTAATGATTAGTGATGTTGTGCACTTTTCCATGTGCTTGTTGGTCATCTGTATATCTTCTTTGGAGAAATTTAAGTTCTTTGCCCATTTTTAAAATGAGTTTCTGTTGTTAAGTTGTAGGAATTCTTAATATTCTGCATAGTAACCTCTATCAGATATACGATTTACAAATATTTTCTCCCATTCCATGTATTGCCTGTTCACTCTGTTGATTGTGTCCTCTCATGCACAGAAATTTTTAATTTTAATGTAATCCAATTTGTCATTTTTTTTTTTTTGCTGCTACGCTTTTGGTGTTATATCCAAGAAATCATAGCCATATCTAATGTCATGAAGTTTTCCCCTGTTTCCTAGAATCAGTAAGACACCTGATTAGCTCTCTTACACACAGAGTTTCAATATAGGTCAGCAAAGAATTTAGTATGTGCACTGCACACTGCCAGTACAGTGTTTCATGAATATATCACCACGTGCTGTATCACATGCACTAATCGTGTTAAATAGAATTTCAATGTATATCATTCAACAAAATAGTATTTGCACCAGAGAATGCTAAGTACTGTTTCACACTGATATCATTATGCTCAGTAATTTGCATACCAACCTATCTTAAACACAGCATTTCAACATATCTCACTAAAGAAAATAGTACAGGCATCACATACACACGTCTACAAATGTAGTAGATGTACCATACACTGCTCAACAGAGTTCCTTCCATATATCACTATTTCCTGCCTCTCTTAAATAAAGGGTTTCAACACATAATATCAAGCAATGTCATATATGCAAGGTGCACTGAATGCACAGAGTTTCACATACATATAACTATATAACTCAGTAATACATGCACCTAGTTATCCTAGACAGTTTCAAAATATCAACGAACCAGCTCCTGTTTCTAGTTCCACGGAAAAGGAGCTTGGAAGTCACCACCCTCTCCTAATAACAAGTAAAAGCTGAACAAACTAAAAATTCAACAACTTTTCTTAGATCCATAAGAGAAGTGGGGTCACAAGGCAAACTTCTGGTCCCAAATCAGAGACTGATAAGCAAATACAGAGAAGAATGCCTTTGTGGAGGAGAAACCTCCACGGGAACAAGTGCTGGGGTAGGAAAACCTAAGCTGTGATCCCTGAACTGCTGGATGCTCAGCATGGTAGCTCAACCGGTTGGTGCAGTGAAGATTGGAGAAAAATTCCCTCATGCTTCTGGCGGGGGATGGGATGGTACAAGAAACCATTTTGCCATTTTAAATATACCAAAGCATTCTGTTCTTAACAAGGTCTCCCATCAGGAGAAACCAACTAAGCAAAGCCTAAATTGCTGAGATTTTATCAGACCCTGAGCCGGGGGAAGGAAAATACACAACTCCAGCCTTCTTCAGCCATCCTGTCCCACCAAAGTCGGAGGGTGACTGAGAAGTACATATGAAGTTCAGAAGATCACAATCCAGAGTTACAAGGTTCACTAAAGACCG
>NW_012153174.1:7368448-7369647 GCF_000956105.1 Propithecus coquereli
TCAGTGCTTATTCTGCTTTATGGCGAATTCCATCGTATGCATATACAACATTTTGTTTATCCATTCATCCACTGATGAACATTTGACTTGTTTCCACCTTTTGGCTATCATAAATATTATGAACATTTGTGTACAAATGTTTGAGTACCTGTTTTCAATTCTTTTGGATACATACCTGGGAATGGAATTGCTGGGTCATTGTTATTTTTCAAATTTTTTTAATAAGTCGTCAAGTGGTTTTGAGGAGGTATCTCATTGTGGTTTTGATTTGAATTACGCTCCTGAAAATATCATTAAAGATCTTTTCATATGCCTGTTGACTGTATCTTTTTTAAAGAAATGTCTATTCACGTCCTTTACCATTTTAAAAATTAGGTTGTTTGGACTTTTGTTGTTGAGTTATGAGAGGTCTTCATATATTATGGATATGAGACCCTTATCAGATATATGGTTTCTAAATATTTTCTCTCATTCTGTAAATTGTCTTTTCACTTTCTTGATAACATCCTTGGATGCACAAAAGTGTTTGATTAAATCCAATTTTTCTGTTATTTCTTTAATTGCTCAGTTTTGATATCATATCTAGAAATTCATTGCCAAATCAAAGGCAGGAAGACTTAACCTTATTTTCTTCTAAGATTTTTGTAGTTTTATCCCTTTTATGTAGGTTGTTGATGCATTTTGAGTTAATTTTTGTAAATGGATAGTAATAGGGGCCATCCCTTTGTATGTGGATATCTAGTTGTCCCAGCATCATTTATGGAGGAGACTATTTTTTCCACAGTTAATAGTGCAGGTACCTCATTGAAAATCAATTGACCATAGATATAAGTTTATTTCTGGACTCTCAGATCTGTTCTATTGGTCTATATGTCTGTCTTTATGTGAATACCATATTGTTTTGGTTATTATACTACAGCTTTGTAATAAGTTTTTACTATTATATTTTTTAATTGACAAACAAAACTTGTATATATTTTATCAGATACAGCATATTATATTGAAATATATATACATTTCAGAATGGCTAAATCTAGCTAATTAACCTGTAATAAGTTTTAAAATCAGGAATATGATTCTACCAACTTTGTTCTTTTTCAAGATTGCCTAGGCTATTGGGAGTCCTTGCAGTTCCATCTGAATTTTAGGATTGGCTTTTGCATTTCTGCAAAACTGGCCACTGGAATTTTAATAGGAAT
>NW_012153174.1:7370039-7370335 GCF_000956105.1 Propithecus coquereli
TTTATCCATTCATCCATTGACAGACACTTAGGTTGTTTCCATACCTTGACTATTGTGAAAATGCTGCAATGAATATGGGGGTGAAGATATATTTACAAGGTGGTGATTTCATTTCCTTTGGGTATACACCCCAAAGAGGGATTGCTGGGTCATGTGGTAGTTCTCTTTTTGATTTATTTAGAAACCTCCGTACTGTTTTCCGTAATGGTTATACTAATCTACATTCCCACCAACAGTGTACAAGAGTTCCCTTTTCTTCGCACCCTCGCCAAACACTTGCTATCTTTTGACTTTTT
>NW_012153174.1:7370385-7374476 GCF_000956105.1 Propithecus coquereli
AAAACTCCACATATAAACGAGATCATGCAATATGTTTCTTTCTGTGTCTGGCTTATTTCACTTAGCATAATGTCCTCCAGGCTCATCTATGAGGTAGCAAATGGCAAGATCTCATTCTTTTTTAGGGCTGAACAATATTTGTTTATATATAACACAGTTTCTTTATCCATTCATCCATTGACAGACACTTAGGTTGCTTCCATACCTTGACTATTGTGAATAATGCTGCAATCAATATGGGGGTGAAGATATATTTACAAGGTGGTGATTTCATTTCCTTTGGGTGTACACCCCAAGGAGGGATTGCTGGATCATGTGGTAGTTCTCTTTTTGATTTATTTAGAAACCTCCGTACTGTTTTCCGTAATGGTTATACTAATCTACATTCCCACCAACAGTGTACAAGAGTTCCCTTTTCTTCGCACCCTCGCCAAACACTTGCTATCTTTTGACTTTTTGATAATATCCATCCTAATGGGTGTGAGATGATATTTTATAGTGGTTTTGATTTAAATTTCCCAGATGATTAATGATGTTGAGCACCTGTTCATATCAGCCATTTATATGTCTTCTGCAGAGAAATATCTATTCAGGTCTTTTGCCCATTTTTAATGGGGTTATTTGTATTTCTACTATTGAGTTGTATGAGTTCTTCATAAATTTTGGATATTAATCCCTCCTCAGATATATGGTTTGCAAATATTTTTTTTCCTAAATCCATAGGCTGCCATTTCATTCTGTTGATTGTGTTCCTTGCTGTGCAGAAGCTTTTTAGTTTGATGTCTCATTTATTGATTTTTGCTTTTGTGGGCTGAGCTTTTGGTGTGATAGCCAAAAAGTCATTGTCAAGGCCAATTCCAGGAGCTTCTATGCTATGTTCTCTTCTAAGAGTTTTATAGTTTCCGTTCTTGCATTTAGGTCTTCATCAATTTTGAGTTGATTTTTGTTATGGTATATGGATCTGATTTCATTCTTTTGCATATGGAAATCCAATTATCTCTGCACCATTTACTGAAGAGACCATCCTTTCTCTATCATGTCCTCTTGGTGCCCTTGCTAAAGGTTAGTTTACTGTATATGTTCGAATTTCTTCCTGGGATCTCAATTCTGTTCCACTGGACTATGTGTATGTTTTCGTACCAGTAATATAGAGTTTTAATTACTATAGCATTGTAATATAATTTTAAATCAGGAAATGTTATGCTCCCAACTTCGTTTTACTTTCTCAGAATGTTTTTGGCTATTTAGGATCTTTTAAGAATTTTGTTTCTATTTCTGTGAAGAAAGCCATTGGAAATTTGACAGAGATTGCATTCGATTTGTATACTGCTTCATGTAGTTTGGATATTTAAACAATATTACTCCTTCCAATCCATAAGCACAGGATATCTGTTGGGAAATAGAGTTAAGAGACATGGAAAGTTTTAGGAGTTTTGCAGGCCTTTGCCTTGAAGGAATCTGTGGCCATGTTAGTTCACAAACCAGAAGATGCTTAGCATTGAGGGGGGCATTCCACTGATCAGGGGCAACTGCAAGGCAGCACCTATCTCAAGGCCTGCAGGCCAGCACCTGGAGCTTGTGTAAGGCAGAGCTCTGCATGGGGCCCAAGGTTAAGAGAACTGATCAAGGGATGTCAGCCCAGCAGAAAGCCTGCAGCTGGAGCTATCATAAAACCTCAAGGCTACTCCGGTTTCACTCCTGACCGCGTCTCATTATATAGAGAAATAGATTAGAGAAGTATGCAGGCTCAGTGTTCCTGTTTATGCGTTACTGCTTAATTCACAATTTTATCTTTAATTTCTATACTCAGCCAGGTCTCTTCTTAACTTAGGGCTTAAGAAGTTTATCTTGGAAAATTGTGTAATCATTTGCTCACATAGATAGAATTAGGTAAAGGTCTCTTGAAACCTTTGGGGGGCCTTGAAACCTAAACGAATAATCTGTACACATAATTCTATGACCAAGGACAACTGCTTGCTGTACCAATAAATATCGATGTGGTACTTCACTAATGGAATCCTGGCGCATGGGAATGCTGGAAAACCCTGACTTTCCCATCACTTTAAACTACACTTTGTCTCTGTCTCTATTATTTCCAAATTTCTTCCAATGATCCTGCCTGGGACGTGTTTTTTTGAGAGACTAGCTAACTCCAGGCAGATATCTTTCCATTTATTTGTGTCTTCTTGAATTTATTTCATCAATGTTTTATAGTTTTCAGTGTACAGATCTTTCACCTACTTGCTTAAATTTATTTCTAAGTATTTTTGATGCTATCATAAATGGGATTGTTTTCTCGATTTCTTTTTCAGTCAGGTACTCATCTGTGTCTAAGAACGCTACTGACTTTTGTACGTTGAATTAGTACCCTGAAATTTTATTGAATTTATTTATTAGTTGTAAGAGGTTTTTTGTTTTTTTTTTTGTGGAATCCAGGTTTTTTTACATATAGAATCATCTACAAATAGAGATAATTTTACTTTTTCTTTTCCAATTTGGATGCCTTTTACTTCTTTTTCTTATCTAACTGCTTTTCCTAGTACTTCTAGTAGTATGTTGAACACAAGTGGCAAGTGTGGGTGTCCTTGCCTTGTACAGGATCTTAGCAGAAAAGCTTTAAGTTTTTCCTTACTGATTGTATTGTTAGCTGTGGGATTTTTATAAATGAATTTTATTATGTTGAGGAAATTTCCTTCCATACTTGGACTGTTGAGAGTTTCTATCAAGAAAGCATGTTGGACTTTATTGAATGCTTTTGACATCAATTGAGATGATCATGTAGTTTTGATCTCTCATTCTGTAAATGTTATGTATCACACTGATTAATTTGCATTTATTAAGGCAGACTTTCATGCCAAGGATAAATCCCACTTGGTCATGATATATAATCTTTTTGCTGTATGATTGAATTTTATTTGAATTCACCAAATTCAAAATAAAAATGAATATTTTATTGAGAATTTATGCATCAGTGTTTATCAGGGATATTGGCCTGTAATTTTCATGTGATATCTTTGTCTGGTTTAGGTATCAAAATGATGCTGGCCTCATAAAATGGGTTTATAAGTACTCCTTATAGCTCTATTTTTGGAAGAGTTTAAGAAGTATTGGTATTAATTCTTTGAAAGTGTGGTAATGTTCAGCAGGGAAGCCATCTGGTCCTGGGCTTTTCTTTGTTGGGAGGTTTTTGATTGCTTCTCTAATAACTTTGTGTATTATTAATCTATTCAGACCTTTTACTTCATCCTGACTCAATTTGGGTAGTTTGTATTTTTCCAGGAATTTATCAATTTCCTCTAGGTTATTCATTTTGTTGCCATATAATTGTGCATAATCATCTCTAATGATCCTTGTTAATTCTCAGGCATCTGTTGTAATTTGTTAACTTCCATTTTTTATTTTATTTGAGTCTTTTCTTTTTTTTTTTCTTAGTTAGACAAGCTAAGGGTGAGTTGATTCTGTTTATTTTTTCAAAACACCAACTCAGTTTTATTGATTATTTATATGTTTTTTCTGTTATATATTTGGTTTATTTCTCTTCTGACTTTTATTACTTCCTTCTGCTAATTTTGGGTTTAGTTTGTTCTTTTTCTAGTTTCTTGCAGAGTTAGCCTGTCTATTGAACTCCTTCTTCCTTTTTTTTATTTCAGGATATTATGGGGGTACAGATGTTTAGGTTACGTATGTTGCCCATGCCCCCCTCCCTACCCCAAGTCCGAGTCTCAAGTGTGTCCGTCCCTCGGATGGTGTGCATCGCACTCTTTGTGTATGCATATATCCGTCCCCTCCTCTCCCGTCCCCCCTCCCCTCTACCCCACATCCAATAAATGTTATTCTTATATGTGCACTTATGTGCTGATCAGTTAATACCAATTTGATGGTGAGTACATGTGGTGCTTGTTTTCCCATTTTGGGGATACTTCACTTAGTAGAATGCATTCCAGTTCTATCCAGGAGAATACAAGAGGTCTATATCACCACTGTTTCTTAAAGCTGAATAGTACTCCATGGTATACATGTACCACATTTTATTAATCCACTCATGTATTGATGGACACTTGGGTTGTTTCCACATCTTTGCAATTGTGAAT
>NW_012153174.1:7376021-7376279 GCF_000956105.1 Propithecus coquereli
TATTTAAGGTATACAACATGACATTATGTCACTATGGTGAAACAAATTAACACATGCATCCTTTCACATAGTTACTCATTTTTTGTTTGTTTTTGTAACAAGAGCAGCTAAAATCTACTCATTTAGCTTGAATCCCAAATACAGTACAATCTTTTACCTATAGTCCTCATGTTGTACATCAGATTTTTACACTTTTTCATGTTACATACCTGCTACATTGTATCCTCTGACATCTCACCATTTCCTCCATACTCCCTA
>NW_012153174.1:7388106-7388535 GCF_000956105.1 Propithecus coquereli
GTGAATTACGTTTATAGATTTGCGTATGTTGAACCATCCCTGCATCTCTGGGATTAAGCCCACTTGGTCATGATGGATTATTTTCTTAATAAGCACCTGGATTTGGTTCGCTAGAATTTTGTTGAGAATTTTTGCATCTATATTCAGAAGGGATATTGGTCAGTAGTTTTCCTTTTTTGTTGCGTCCTTTCTTGGTTTTGGTATCAGGGTAATGTTGGCTTCATAAAATGTGTTGGGGAGGAATCCATTCTTCTCGATGTTGTGGAATAATTTCTGCAGGATAGGCACCAGTTCTTCTTTGTAGGTGTGGTAAATTCGGGTGTGAAACCATCTGGTGCAGAATTTTCTTTTTTGGAATGTTTTTTATTGCTGTTTCAATTTCAGTCCTTGATATTGGTCTGTTCAGGAATTCTATTTCTTCCTGGTTGA
>NW_012153174.1:7389885-7419481 GCF_000956105.1 Propithecus coquereli
ATTACTGTTCATTCTGTTGGGTTGCATTTTGTTGCTTTGTTTTCTCTCTTGAGCCATTGTGGAATCTACCCTTTGATCTTTAACTTTTGAGTGGTTTCACATTCGAGAGTGTTTATTGTGCTGATCCTGTGTAATTCAGTTTTGAGTACTTCTTGGAGAGCTGGTCCTGTCTTGGTGAATTCCCTCAGTCTTTGCTTATCTGAAAATGTCTTTATTTCTCCTTCATATATGAACTTTAGTTTTGCAGGGTACAAGATTCTAGGCTGGGCATTATTCTGTTTCAGAAGAGTCAGGATGGGACTCCAGCCCCTTCTTGCTTGTAGGGTTTCAGTTGAGAAATCTGGAGTTATTCTGATGGGCTTTTCTTTGCATGTTACTTGTTTCTTTCACCTTACAGCTTGTAGAAGGGCCTCTTTAGTGGCTATTTTGGTCAATCTGATGACTGTATGACGTGGTGTCATCCTATTTGCATTGAATCTCCCTGGGGTCCGTTGAACTTCTTGTACCTGTATATCTAGATTTTTAGCAAGGCCTGGGAAATTCTCCTCTATTAATTCTTCAAATAGCTTATCCAGCCCTTGAGTGTTTTCTTCTTCACCTTCTGGAATCCCTATCACCCTCAGATTTGGTTTTTTCACATAATCCCACATTTCTTGTAGGCTTATTTCTTTTCTCTTAATGTTCTGCTCCATCTCTGTGACTGACTTATTTAATTGGAAGGAGTTGTCTTCAATCTCTGAGATTCTTTCTTCTGTTGGATCTACCCTGTTCTTGAGGCCTTCCACGGTGTTTTGTAGTTCCCTGAATAAGTCCTTCATTTCTAGGAGATCAGTTTGATTTTTCTTTAATATTTCAATTTCTTTAGTGAATTTTTCTTCCAAGTCCTTGATTTTTTTTGTGGTTTCTTTGTGTTGGTGATCCATTTTTTCTTGCATATCATTGAGCTTTCTTAAAATCCATGTTTGAAATTCTTCTGTCATTTTAGTGTTCTGAGTTTGGTTAATGTTCATTGCTGGGGAGCTGTTGTTCCTCTTTGGGGATGTGCTTTCCGTTTGAGTCTTCATACTTCCAGAGTTCTTTCGCTGCTTCCTTCCCATCTGGATCAGTTGTTCCTTCTTGCCTTTAAATTTTCGTTTGGATAATGACACTCCCTGTTTAGTCTCTGAGCCAGCAGTTGATGTTTATGGGTGAGATTCGACCACACCCTTTATGATGAATCAGTAGATGCAGTAAAAGGGTGTGCAGAATGACCTCCCTGTCAGTAGGTGGCACTTGCTGGGAGGAGCGAGCTGCAGTGCTGTTTTTGGGTCCTGTAGCCAGCTCTTGTTCCTCTGGAGAGGCCATCTTGTGCCTCGGGTGGTGGGTGGGGCCCTGGGACTTCCAGGTGTGTCCTTATTCTCCACCTCAGTGGAGGCAGGTCTGGAGTGAGTCTGGGTGGGGCTGGGTTAGATAAGCCTGTCCTCAGGCTCCACAACTGCTGTTAGCAGGGTGTCAAAGGTCTGTTCTTTGTTTCTGTGCAAAGCTGCTGGGAGGGGCTGAAATGTCTCCACTCAGCTGAAAGTCTGGGCTTGGGGGGTGGGGCTGTCCGAGACCCGCACTCTGGAGCAGGTCTCGCTCCCCTCCACCCTCCCCCTCTCCGTGGCCTCTCCTAGGCTTCTGCCAGCAAGCAGGACCTCAGGCTGATGGATCTCCCCTGGCTGTGATGTGGGCTGAGAAGTTCCCTGCCCAGGATCGCAGCCTGAGCTGGGTGCACAGCCCTCTTTTGGGAGGAGGGTTGCGGTCAGGCATGCTGATCTGCCCCTGAAGGCGCATATTCCTCAGTAGGCTCCTTCACAGATCTCCCTTCTGTGCCCAGGGGCAGTATGATCGCGACCTGGGTGTATGGGGTCTGGTCTGCAGGTCTGTCCCCTGGGCCCTGGAGATCAATCCCTGACCCTGCCATGGGGAGGGGTGCTGGTCTCAAATCACCTACAGGGTGCCCAAGCTGGATCGATTTCACTCCCCCTCAGGATTTGTCCTGCTCTCCTGGAGGCACCAGACAAGCAGCACCTGGGAGGGCTGGCAGGTAGGGAGCTCGCAGTCTGAGTACCCCTCAGTCTGCTGTAGAGCCCCAAAAGGAATGGTCCTGTTCCTTGGAGATGCCTCCGTGTGATGGCTAAATTGTCTCTCTGGGCACCCACGGGTAGGGAAGGGGTAGGAGGGAATGGAGCAATATGGCATCTGCCGATAGGCTCTGGTCTGCGCAACTGCCCCAAGGGAGCTGGGAGCCTGGTGCCCTGTCCATGAGAGGCCACTGCTTACTGGCGGCAGCCGTCTCTGGGCTGGTGTCGGCAGGTCTCTCCAACTGCTCAGGAGCCCACCAACAGTCCATGATGCAAGGGAGGGGAAAGTTATCTTCCCCACCTACCCTTGTCGCTGGTCTCCAAGCCTCTCGGGACCTTTCTCCTTCCAGTTCTCCTCCACGACGTCTTCCTGTGGAGTCTCCCGTAGTTTCAGGCACCCTTCCTTCCAACCCTCACCTGATCTATGTTTTTCTGCTAGTTTATTTTTTTCACTTTCTTCTAAAATCTGTCTTTTTTGCAGAGACACTCTGACTGGCAGCTTTTCTCATCCGCCATCTTGGCTCCTCCCCCCCTCTTTCTTCCTTTTTAATATAGGTATTTGTTGCTATAAACTTCCCTCTTAGAACTGCTTTTGCTGACTTCCATAGGTTTTGGAATATTGTTTTCCTTGTCATTTGTTTTTAACTTCCCTTTTGATTTCTTCTCTGCCCCATTTTTTGTTTAGAAGCTTGCTGTTTAATTTCCATATATTTGTGCATTATCAAAGATTTCTCCTGTTATTGATTTCTGGTTTCATAACCATTGTGGTCTGAAGAGATACTAGATATTATCGCAGTCTTTTAAAATTTGTTAAGGCTTGTTTGTGGCCTAACATACGGTCTGTCCTGGAGAATGTTCCACATGTTCTAGAGAAAAATGTGTATTCTGTTGCTGTTGGATGGAAAGTTCTATATATGTCTGTTAGGTCCATTTGGTCAAAAGCACAATTCAAGTCCAGTTATTATATATTTTTTATTAATTTTCTTTCTGGTTTATCTACCCATTGTTGAAAGTGAGGTATTGAAGTGCCCTACTATTACTGTATTGCTGTCTTTTTCTCCCCTCATGTCTATTAATATTTGCTTTATGTATTTAGGTGCCCCAATTTGGTGTGCGTATAAATTTACAATTGTTATGTCCTTTTGATAAATTGATCCTTTTATCACTAAATAATGACCTTTGTCTCTTGTGACAGTTTATTGACTTGAAGCCTATTTTATTAGATATAGTTATAGCCACCCCTGGTCTGTTTTGGTTACCATTTGAATGGAGTATCTTCTTCTGTCACTTCACTTTCAGCCTATGTGTGTCCTTAAAGCTGTAGTTCAGTTCCAGACCACTGCAATGAAGTGAATATCAAAATAAAACGAATGACATGAACTTTTTGGTTTCCCAGTGCATATAAAAGTTATGTTTACACCATACTGTAGTCCTGTGTTTCCAACCCCTGGGCTGCGGACTGGTACCGGTCTGTGGCCTGTTGGGTTCCAGACTGCAAAGCAGGAGATGAGCTGTGGGCAAGAGAGTGAAGCTTCACCTGTATTTACAGCTGCTTCCCATTGCTCACATCACTTCACAAGCCCTGCCTCCTGTCAGATCAGCGGTGGCATTAGATACTAATAGGAGTGCAAACCCTACTGGAAATTGCACATATGATGTATCTAGATTGCACAATCCTTATGAGAATCTGATGCCTGATGATCCGAAGTGGAGCTAAGGCGGTGATGCTAGTGCTAAGGAGCATCTGCAAATACAGACTATCATTGGCAGAGAGGTTTGACTGCACAATCATCCTGAAACCATCCTTCCCCCCTGCCCTGGTATGTGGAAAAATTGTTTTCCATGAAACCAGTCCCTGGTGCTAAAAATTTTTCACACTGCTGCTCTAATCCATCAGGTCAGGCACTATTTCATTTTGTATAAAGGGATTAACAGTGCCTGCACATATAAATGTTATATATTATTATTATTCTTGTTGTTGACATTATTGCAGGCCATGATTAAAGAAAAGATTGACAAGGACTTCTCTTCCTACCCTGAGTTCATGGATGTTTTAGTCAGATGTTTTGAGGGTGACCACTGTGCAAGCACCTGTTACCCCATGTAATTATATCCAGTTCAGTGGTTCTCAATGTTGAGCATGCCTCAGAATTACTTGCAGGGCTGTCAAAACAGATTGCCAGGTCCTGCCTGCCAAATTTCTGATTCATTTGTTCTGGGATGAGACCTAGAAATTTGCATTTCTGATAATTTGCTAGATGCTGCTGATGCTACCAGTCCCTGACCAAACTTTTTTTTTTAAAAACTGCTTTATTGAGATATAATTCAAATACAATAAAATCACCCTTAAAAGTGTACCATTCAGTGATTTTCACTATATTCACAGAGTTGTGCAACCGTCATCACTCTAGAACACAGTGCACATTTTTTCTTAATTTTTCTTTTTCTTTTTTTCTTTTTACATTTTTAATCAGCCGTCTAACTAGGCTACATGGAGAAAGCGTTCTGCATCTGCTCCCAGACTAGAACTAAGTAGCCAAAGTGAATGCTTAGCACACCCTAGCACCAGTGCCAGACACCACCATCATAGGAGTGGTTCTGTCTGGACAGCGGACAACTGCTAGAAAATTTTTCTTAATTTTTCAATCTGTTTTTTCTTTTTCTTTTTCGTTTTTTTCTCAGAGACAGGGTCTCGCTGTGTCACCCAGGCTGAAGTGTGGTGGCACAATCATAGCTCACTGCAACTTCAAACTCCTGGTTTCAAGTGATCCTCCTACCTTGGTCTCCCAAAGTGCTGGAATTATCGGCATGAGCCACCACACCCAGCCTCAATCTGTTTTTTAAATAGATGTACACACAGTTCAAAAATCAAAACTATATAAAAATGTGGAGATGGAGAAGTCTTGCTCTCCTCATCCCAGTCATTTGGTTCCTCCTTTCTACTAGGTACCTCTTTTATTTATTTTTCTGCACATGTAGCATTTCTTCATGCAGATACAAGCAAGTAAAGCAGGTACAAATTTTCCCCTGTTTTATTATACTGGAAAGGCAGCACACAATGAGCACTACTCTGCCTATGGTTTTTTTCATTCAGTGTACCCCAGAGATCATTATGAAGGTATACTGTGGGTTGTTTAACAGTGTCTTTAACACAAATGAATATCTCAGTTGTTTCTAGTCTTTTGCTATTGCAAATCATACTGCAGGGGAGAGGTGAGGAGGGGATGGGTATATGCATACACAACGAGTGTGATGCGCACCATCGGGGGGGGATGGACACGCTTGAAGCTTGGACTTGGGGGAAGAGGGAGCAAAGGCAACATATGTAACCTAAACATCTGTGCCCCCATAATATGCTGAAATTTAAAAAAATAAAAAAAATTAAAAAAATAAAAGTAAGAAACTATTCCCCCCAAAAAAACCATACTGCAATAAATATCCTTATATACATATTATTTCACATTTGCTGTCATTTGAACATGTCTCCTCCAAAATTTAGGTGTTGCCAATGTGCTAGTATTAAAAGGTGGGACTCTAAGGGGTGATAAGGCCAATGAGGGCTCCTTCCTCATGATGAGATTAAGGCCCTTATGAAAGAGGCTTCATGCAGCATTCTGCTAGCTTACTCTCTTGCCCTTCTGCCTTCTGACACGTGAGGATGCATCGAGAAGGCCAACACCAGACGCCAAATGCCAGCTCCTTGATCTTGGATTTCTCAGCCTCCAGAACTGTGACAAAAAAATTTATTTTCTTTATAAACTACTCAGTCTTAGGTATTCTGTTACAGCAGTACAAAATGGACTAAGACAATGTGTGTGCAGGTGTGTCTGTAGGATTAATTCCCAGAAGTGGGATTGCTACCTTAAAGGGTAAATACATTGAGAGTTTTGAAAAATACTGCCAAAATCCCCTTGATAGGGATTGTGTAATTTTGCACTTTCATTAGCAATATATGAGAGTACTCTTACGCCAGTATGTGTTGTCAAATATTTGGATTTTAGCCAATATGACAGGTGTGCAGTTTTAATTTGCATTTGTCTTATCTTGAGTGAGGGAGCACATTTTTCAAATGTATAAAAGCCATTTATGTCCCTTCTGTGAACTTTACTTTGCCCATTTTCCATTAGATTTTTGATCATTACAACCCCTTCCCCCCTATTTTCCAACAGTAAATTTTACTTCAGGGAGTTATTATTTTGCTCTGATATGAATATCAGCTATTCTTCCTACTTTGCCATGTGTCTTTGTCTATTGTCATTTTTGCCATGCTAAATTAAGCTTTTATGTAGTGGAATTTATCCATCTTTTGTATTATGATCTGTGCATTTTGAGTCACAGTTGGAAAGACCTTCTCTCCTCCCTCCTCTGTAGGATTATAGATGAATCTGCTCACATTTTATTCCAATACTTTGACAGTTTGATTTTTTTTCACATTTTAATCTTGGATTCATTTGTAGCTCAGTGCCCTCTTAACTACCAGACTAAAAAAAATAAGGACCAATAGATTTCAAACACTTCTTCCCAAATTAGATATTTTTTAAAATATAATCTTAGTCTGTATATAAGATGGATGGAAGGAGAGCTTCCCTGAAGGTACAGCAGAGACCCTCTTGTGACTCTTGCTCTCCCACAGACTCCATGGCCTGTATGGAATCTTTAGGATTGTTATAGGTAGAGCGAAGCCTGCAGATATTTGCAGAACAAAAACTAGGCCAAAAAGTTTGATGAGAAAAAAGTTATTAATAAAAGAAGAATGTTTCTGCTTGTCTTGGTGTTCACTGAGCATTTGCTGAGCAGGAGATAGATACGACTGGAGAGGGTTCACATTCCAGCATGGGCTCACCTTTCTTATTGACAGTTCCCTTTTGCTAAGTTTATGTGTTTAATTGAAAATTCCTCATAATCATACTATGTTCTGATTGGAACAGTGGAGAAAGCATGGACCTTGATATCACACTTGGGTTCTAGCTGTACAACCTCAGGAAAGTCATTTCTGTTTAACAATTATTAGTTCATTCACAGGAAATTTATTTGAGTGCTTTGTATATGAAAGACACTATCCTAAGTGCTGGGGATATAAAGGTGAAGAAGACAGAAAGCGTATTACCTTATAACACAGAGGTGGAGCCAGATGGTAAACAAATAATTGTAACAATTTTTAGATTATGATTGTTATAACATTTTCAAAGGAGCATAGGGTCCTATGAAAGTGAAGAGCAAGGAGGTCAGGCTTGGTAGTTTAGGGAAACTAAAGCAATCAGGTTCAGATTTGACAGGGGTGTAGGAATTGGCACGGCAGAGGAAGACTAGAGCCTTTTAGGCAAAAGGAGGAGCAAATGAGGAGCTGGGCACATTTGACAACCAAAAGGAAGGCCAATATGGAGAGCATAAAAATCACTGGAATATTTGCGAGGAGATTGGATTATATGTGTGTGGTGGGTAAGGGGCAAGAGTCGATTAGGAGACATGGGTTGAGGTTGCTAGTACTCTGGGTAAAAGACATAAGTGGCCTGGAAAACAGTAGTGGCAGTGGAGAGACAGTGGGTAGATTGGTAAGAGACACAAAAGTGTCCCTGAAAATTCCCAGGTTTCTGCATGAGCTACCACCAGGTGGATGTCAGTGCCACTACTGAGTTGGAGAATTCTGAATAGGAGCAAGTTTGGGAAAATAAATATTTAGGTGGATGCGCATCTCCAAGTGTAGACGACAAGCTGGCAGTGTACTGGGGCTACGGCAGAAGCATCACAGAGAGGTCCAGCCAGATGTGAAATCCAAAGCCCAGGTGCAATAAGATGGTCAGGAAGACGGTGAAGCAACGTGGCCAATCTCTTCTCTTGGTGCAGTCCCAGTCAGAGGCCCAATATTCTACTATAAATCCTAAACTAGATTTAGCATCTAGTTTATCTTGTTCCAAGTGTTGAGAGCAATAGTATTAGCAATAATGTCTGCCCTAAGCCAAGATTTTTTTTTTTCATTTTTTCAACTATTGCAGAGTGGACATCTATCTATTAAGCATTTGTGACTTTAGGCACTGGAACTCAAGATGATCATCAACGGAAAAAAGGCAAACTCGGTAAAATAATTTTAAAGAGATTTTCTCTGAGCAAAATTTGAGGACCATGATCCGGAGCCAGACCCAAGAAGCCTTGAGCAAAGGGACTCTCTGTGGCTGGGTTACAGTTTGGTTTTATACATTTCAGGGAGACAGGAGTTACAGGTAAAGTCATAAATCAATACGTGGGAGGCATACATTGGTTTGGCCCGAAAAGGTGGGCCATCTCGAAGTGGTGGGGCTTACAGGTTATAGGTGGGTTTAAAGACTTTTTGACTTATAATTGGTTAATGACATGAAGAAGCTTCGTCTAAAGGCTTGGAATGTTTTAACATAAGGAGCTGTTTATCAGAGATAAGCCACGGGACATAGATTTGCTGTGTAAATTGAGGACCTGCAGGTTTGTCTTGCATATCCTTAGGCCTGTTAATGGATTACATAGTATGTCTCCAAGAAGGGAGGGGGCATGATGAGGCATGTCTGACCTCCCTTCCTCCTGGCAGGCAATTTAGTTTTAGGATATCCCCTTGGCCAAGAGGGGTCCATTCAGTCAGCTGGTGGGGGATGAGCCTTAAGATTTTATTTTAGTTCACATGATGAAAGAATAGGGACTAGGGAGGAGAGAACAACTGAAAATGAATTTGCTGAAAAACAATGTATTCTTACAGAGGCGCAAAAAAAGTGCTTTTGAGGCACAAGACTAACCTCCATTCCTGCGTACTTTTGAGAGTATAAATTTCTTAGAATCCTTTCTTCCTCCCTAGGCTAACACTTTTTCAGCTTGTATACATTATTATTTTAGTTTTTTCTACAGTGGACATCTTGTCAGAACCTTTCTATCCAGTTAGACTTTGTAACCGAATCCAGTTTCTGCTCAGTCCCGGCTCTCCTTCCTACTGGTTTGGTTTTAAGTCCACTCTCAGAGCGCGAGACAGCACAGCAGACTCACTTGAGCGGTCCAAGGAAGGGCGCCCGCCCCGGCTCGTTAGAAACGCCTGTTCCTTGGCCGGGTCGGACCTGCAGCATCCGAAATCCATTCGTCAGTGTTGTTTAACAAGCCGTGATTTTAAAATCTCTCACATTTGAAAATCTCTGCTCTGGATACTTAAATGTTACCTCATTCCCCACTCCCAAGGCGAGGAGGAACTAACACTGCCTTTTCCTCCAGGTTACCAAGAGCTACAACCACTCCTTAAGTATTGATTTGAATTTGTAGCCTACTTCTGGTTTTCATTTTATTTTCATTTAAAGTCAGTTGTTGCCTGACAACATAAATGACACAGTAGACAGCACTCGGAAGCCGGCCCCCGCGCGCCCCACCCAACAGCCCGCCCAAAGGGACCCTGCCCACCCCGACAGCGCCCTGCAAGCTCCGGCCCGGGAGCGGAAGTCCCAGCCGCAGCGCCACGCCCCTTCCGGACTCGCCGCCCGCCTCAGGAGGCCCGCGTGTGGCCGGGAAGCCCTGCCCCGCGCCCGAGCGCCAGCCAATCGCGGCGTGCGGTGGGGCGCGCCGATGGGCACGGCGGGGCGGTGTGCTGAGAGGCGGTGCGCCGGAAGATGGCAGGCTGCGGTGGCGCTCGTGGCTCCAAGGTAGTCTGTGGGGCGGGAACCGCGTCGTTTGCCGCGTCGCCGCGTAGCAGCGGACCGGCGCGCCTTGCTTGGTCCCTCCTCGTGGGGCGGCCAGGGTGGCGTTGCACCTGGGGCCCAGGCGGCGGCCGGTCCAGTGTGCGCGCGTACACCGCGCCCGCATTGCCGGGTGCCGCCGGGGTCGGTCTCCTGCCCCGGGTGCGGGCTGAGCCCGCAGTGGCCGTCGGGGGTCGCGCCTCCTGGTCCGCGGCAGGCGTGGAGCCCCTGGCCCGGGAAAGGCGAGGGGTGGCGGCCAGAGGGGAGACTAAGTGGGGCTGGGAGTTGAGTCTGGAACGACCGTGTGAGGTGTATCTGCCCGCGCTGGCGTCTGGCAGTTCTTTTATTTGTCTCTTTTTGACTTTGTCGTGTAATACACCAAGACGGCAATGTATATGGGAATGGCTCTGCCGGTTTTTCCCGGTATTTGTGTTGCCACTCTTTCCACTCTACAGCAGGAGAGGAGTTTGAGGCTAACTGCTCTCAGCCTGAGTATGTGTATCTGCGCCTACCTCAGTGTCTAGGCAGGGAGTAGATGTATAGCAGCTGTTGCATGAATGTTTAAATTGCCCCTGTGTTAGTGACTACATCTTTGTTGTTCTGTTAATTGTGCTTGTCCTAACGTGTGCCCTTTTTCTTTTTAAATTAAAGTTCTTTCTAAGTTCCTTGCTTACAAATATGTTTGTCTGATCATACCAAAACAGTTTAATGAAACGTGCTGCCCCTTTTATTGATTCCTCTTCCTTTTACTCAGAAACATCCTGAAAAAAATAGTTCACCTGTATTGGACTCATACTATTGATTTTCAGAGCACACCACCAATTTTGTAACTGATTTTAGGAAATAAAAGAAACCACTGTCAAGCTTACCTATTGATTGTAAGACACATTCCGATTTCAGAAATAGTAAGAAAATCAAGGAAGCATATGAAATTGCTAAATCCAGTATAAGTTATTTACTTGGTCACTGCAGCATTTGACACATTTGCCACCTGCTTTTATTTCTTTTGGAACATCCCTGATGTTGCTGTCCCGATTCTCTTCCTGTCTCACAACTGCTTATTTTCTTTTGTTTACTGTCTTCCTGCCATACTCTAAATTTGACCTTGTGCTTTTTCTCACTTTACTAGTTTGCTGTGGGCAATCTCATACATTGAAGTTAACTGTCACTGCTGGTTAGAAGGCTTTCAGATCTCTATTTGACTATCCTTTGAGCACAGTTAAACTCAGTATGTCATGAAATCATTATTCTGTCACCCTTAGTCCACCAGACCCTAACAGTTCCTCCTCACTTTATGAGTATTTTTGACTTGACATTCATTTTTGCTCTTTTCATTCTGCCATTTTTCTGTCATTGACTCTATCAGTTTTTCTTAATAGTTGTATTAGATATCTATTGTTGTGTAATAAGTTGCCTCAAAACTGAAGCAGCTCACCATGTTCATCTCATAGAGTTATTGAGGGTCAGGAATCTGGGAATGGCTCAACTGTGTGGCTATAGGTTAGGGTCTCCCACGAGGTTGCAGTCAAATAAAGGGTTGTTGGAGCTGGAGGATCCACTTCCAAGCTCGCTCATATGGTTGTTGGCAAGTCTCAGTTCCTTGAAGTTTCCATAGGGCAGCTCACAACATGGTACCTGGTTTTCCCAAGTGCAGGAGAGAGGGAGCAACCAAGACAGAGGCTCCAGTGTCTTTTATAATCTAATCTCAGAAGGGACATACCATCTCCTGTCCTATTCTGTTCATCACATATACCAACCTGGTACAATGCAGGTGGATACCATAGAGGGTATAATGCCAAGAGGCGGGGATCATGAGGGCTATCATGGAGGTTGGCTGCCATAATAGTTTTGCTCCAGGAATTTGTTTTTCACTTCTATCACCCTAGGTGATAGAACTACTTCATGCTTTGAGTGTTTATATGTGGTATTAGGTAGCATGCTTCCATTCCACCTTCAGAGATGATTTTCATTTAGCCACCACTTTTGTTATATTGTTATTCTTCTGCTTAAACCTCATTTTACTTCTTAATGATTATATAATAATTTATTTCAGGTGTATCTTGTGTAAGTGCTTTATATGTGTTAACTCATTTAATTCCTTTAACATCCTGTGAGGTAGATACTATTAGTATTATTTTATGGATGAGGACGCTGAGGCTCAAGCAGAGAGGTTAAGTAATTTGCCCAAGGTCACACAGTACACAGCAGTTAAGTGAAGAAGCTAGGATTTGTACCCAGATAGTCTGCTCCAGACCTTTTGTTCAGACTCACAGCCTGTTGTTCACTGCTTACATATTTGTCCATGCCTCGTTCCTTGACTTTATCGCTTTGTTCATTATTTATCTTCTAGGTAAACTAGACTACTGTTGTCACTGTACTGTCTTGCCTCTTGGTATTTGCTCATGTTCTTGGTTTGGAATAATGCCATTTCTCCCATTTCTGCTTATTGAAATCTTAATCATACATCAAGCATCACCTCAAATCCCACCTTTGCCCAAATCATCCCAGTTATAAATGAACTTTTTTCTGTATTCCTGTGGAATTCTGTCTCAGTCACTCTTACTATTTTATGTCTTGTATTAGGTTTATTTGTCTACCTTTATTCCCATATAATGTAGATGTTTTAAGATTAGGGACTGTTTGTCTTCACCTCATGTCCCTCAGAGAACCTGCCGTAATCCCTTGTATGTATTAGCCACCTAATAAACATCTGATTAATGAGTGAAAGGGGAAAGTTTAGAAGATTTACAGATATTACAGGTTTAAAGAAACATGGGGAAATACCCTGGTCATAAGTCTTGGGTATCAGCCTCAGCTCTACAACTAACTAATTTTGCAATTTTGGATAAGCCACATAGATCTTTCTGGACTCGTAAAATGAAAGTTGATGTGGTTATGGACTAAAGTGGTAGAATTTGGAATAGTATGCAAAGGATTGAGTTGATAGATTATAAAAAGATGAGATTTAAGGTAACTTAAATTGAAAGACTGAAGAGGAGAGACTCAATTGTGACTCAGAAGTTGAACTTGTGAGATGGGGAAGGTTAAGGAAAGTTGGTTGCATCTTACTTGATGTTAGGATATACAGATATGTGACAATTAAGCCGCAGGGTGAGATTAAGGCTGGGGGTGTCTTAGTTCTTCTCCTGCCCCCCTCTCCTCCATAGGCAGCTCCTGCTCTATCTCCCTCACTGTCCCTTAACATGCTGTGATTCTTTTTTCCCTGTATGCTTTATACTCTCCCTTTCCTTGCTAAAAGTAGCCGAGAGTGAACACCTGTACTCCCCTTCTTGGCCAGCTGCTTGCCTTTTGAGATTTCCTTATGCCTGCTTCACTGTCGCCATTCCTTTTGCCTCCTTAGACTGAATTATAGCTCCTAACTCATCCCCACCCCCTCCACCTTCCCCTTCTCGCCACTCTTTTCCCACTGAAAGAAAAACTGCATCTTGGCAAGATCATGAAAGAGAAATAAAGATGACACTTCCCTTTTCTAACCCTTTGGGTACTCATCACCAAAACTTAGTCTATTTCTAGTGCTTCTTGTGTAAAGACAAGCACAAGGTAGGTATTAAATACAGTGTATAATACATATCAGTTTGAATTGAAGGGTACTCAAGGCTATAGATTGAAATTAAAAGTGTTTTCTTTTTCAAGAAAGGGGAACATTTTGCTTCTTTGAAGTAGGAGGGAAGGAGCCTATGAAGAGAGTAAGGACCTTTAACCGTCCTAGAAGAACTGGATTCCATTACACAGTGAGGTTACTTTTGGAGAATAGGGACATTTTCCCCTGAGATGGTAGGGAAGAAGGAGAGTTCAGTAGATGGGAGGTTGGCTGAAAATTTTTTTTCCCTTAGGGAAGTTGTAACAACTTGATCTATGAGGCTGATATGGAGATGTAAACAGAAGGGTAGATGCTCATTTTGTGTGTGATTCCACGTAGGGGTGTGTGTGTGTGTGTGTGTGTGTGTGTGTGTGTGTGTCTGTGAGTAGAGAACTAGGAAATGAGTAAGAGTATTCACCAACTGTGACCAAGGACGTGTAATGAGAATATACATGGGAGCTACTCTCATTTTTGGGTCTTTTTACATTGTACAGTAGCCCCATGGATTGGTGGTTGGTGAAGTAAGCTGGCAAAAGGGTAGGGGTCTTAGTGCTTGAAAAACAGCACTGAAGTAGTTGGCCATAGAGTACAAGATGGCAGGAGAGATGTTATGATTGGGAGGGGGGCTAGTGACTGATAAAGTGAGTGGACGTGAGACTTAAAAGTCCCAGTGAATTCCCAGATACTTAGAGCCCAATCAGACACTCAGTTGTGGTGCCTGTGTGTGAGAGGTGCTCATATAGTTACTTGATAGGTACTTTTATTAAAGTGAGATAATGGAGGACCTTCAGTTCTGGAATTTGACATCCATGGGGGAAAGTCTTTACACATTGCCTACTAGCTCTTTGACTAGGGCAATATACCTAACATTTCTAAGTTATAGTTTCTTTGTAAAATGGGATTAATACTTGTCTTTCAGAGTTAGTATGAGGATTAAATGATAATGCCTGGGATGGTATACTGAGCATATAAGCACTTGATAAATGTTAATGATAATGAAAGCAATTAATAGTAAAATATAATGATAATGAAAGAAATTATATGAAGACAAACATATTGTACATCCTCTATAACTTTGCCTCTAGATTTCCCTGGAATTGCCTTCTTTCAGCTTACTGAACAAGGAATAGGAAGAGGGCTTAGTTTTAAAGTTGTTCGATGATGGCAGGAAATTCTTTCATGGTTATCTTGGTAGGAGTACTTTATGTTTCCAGTTTAAGGCCTTGGTAATCTCACCGGATGATTTACTGGTGGCTCTATTCAGAATTAGACTACCTAATATTGATATTTTAGTCTAGAAGTTGTCTTATCTTTACAATGGAAGAGAAAGAGAGCTAACTTTGTTGAAGACTTTTTATATGTCAGGTGCTTCACATAATGTCCCTTAATAGAAACAATATGTATTTTTAATCAAAATGATATATGTTCATAGATAGGATAAAATAGTATGAAAAAGTTTATCATGAAAACCAGGAATGCCTTGCCTTTTATCTTCGTGGAGATGATTGTAGATTCATATACACTTGCGAGGAATAATACAGAGAAATCTCACATACCCTTTATGCAGTTTCCTCCAATGGCAACATTTTCAAAACTATAGTACAATATTACCATCAATATATTGACATTAATACAATCCAACTGTCTTACTCAAATTTCCCCAGATTTGTGTGTGTGTTTAGGTCTGTCTTAGTCTATTTGAGCTGCTAATAACAAACTACCACAGTTTGAAATACTATCCACAGTACCACAGACTGGTACCACAGACTGGTACCAGAAACCACCACAGTGGCTTATAAACAAGAGAAATTTGTCTGTCCTAGTTCTGGAGGCTGGGCAGTGCCGGATCAAAGCGCTGATAGAGTCTGTGTCTGGCGAGGGCCTGCTTCCTGGTTCACAGACAGGTGTCTTCTCGCCATGTCCTCACATGGTGGAAGGGGCGAGGGAGCTCTCCTTGGTCACTTTATAAGGGCACCAGCCCCATTGCATCTGACCACCTGCCAAAGACCCCTCCTCCTAATACCATCTCCTTGGGGGGTAGGATTTCAACATATAAATTTTGAGACAACACAAACATTCAGACCATAGCAGTTCTGTACAATTTTATCACGTGTAGGTTCAGGTATCCACCAGCACAGTCAAGATAGTGAATAGTTCCATCAGCACAAGGATCCCTTTTATAATCACAGCTGCTCACTTCCGGTAATTCCCTTCCCTAGTCTGTGAAGAAAAATTTGTCATTTCAAAAATGTTATATAAATAGAATCATATAGTATGTAACCTTTTGGGGTGTTTTTTTTTTCCTCCACTCAGCATAAACCCTGCAGATTTATCCAAGTTGTGCATATCAGTAGTTTCTTTGTTGTTATTGCTGAGTAGTATTCAGTGGAATGGATATACCATAGTTTCGCTTAACATTTTACCTGTTGAAGGACATTTGGGCTGTTTCCAGTTTTTGGCTTTTACAGATAAAGTCACCATGAACATTTGTGTACAGGTTTTTGTGTGAACATATGTTTTCTTTTCTCTGAGTTAAATGCTCAGAAGTGCAATTGCCAGGTCCTGTGGTAATTGGATGTTTAGTTTTATAAGAAACTGACAAACTTTTCCAGGGTGGCTGAACAATTTTTCATTCCTACTGGCAATGTATATGATTCAGTTTTATGAAAAACAGCATGTGTCTGTGGATAATCAAGTGCACAATCCAGTGGTTTTTAGTATATTCACAGAGCTCTACAAATATTTCTAATTACAGAACATTTTCATGACCCCCCCAAAAGAAACCCCATAGCTATTGCTAGTCACTCCTCCTTTCTTCCCTCATTCCCGGCAACCACTAAGCTACTTTCTGTTGGTGTGGATTTGCCTGTTCTGGACATTCCATGTGAAAGGAATCATAGAATATGTGGTCTTTTTGTGACTGGCTTCTTTCACTTAGCATAATGTTTCAGGGTTTATCCATATTGTTCCATGTATCAGTACTTCATTCCTCTTTATGGTTGAATAATTTTTCATTTATGAATATACCACGTTTTAAAAATCCATTCATCAGTTGATAGACATTTGACTTACTTCGAATTTTTGGCTGTTAGGAATAATGCTGCTTTGAACATTTGTATACAATTTTTTGTGTATATCTAAGTTTTTCTTTCTCTAGCAATGGAATTGCTGGATCATATAATAGCTCTGTTTAAATTTTGAGGAACTGCCAAACTGTTTCCCAAGGTGATTACACCATTTTACAGTTTCACCAGCAAGGAATGAACACTCTGATTTCTCCACATCACTGCTAACACTTGCCATTACCTGTCTTTTGAGTTTGGCCATCCCATACCCAATGGGTATGAAGTATTATCCCACTGTGGTTTTGATTTGCAGTTTCCTAATGACTAATGAGGTTGAGTTGTGCCTATCGGCCATTTGTATATCTTCTTTTTTTATTTTTTTCCTAATACAGATTTTGGTATTGTTTATCTTCTTGAAAAAAATATGTAGTCAACTTATTTGCCTATGTTTTAGTTGTGTTATTTGTCTTGTTAATATTGAGTTGTATGAGTTCTTTATAATTATTGTAAATTTATAAATTCTTTTTATTGTTGGATGGTGAGAGTTCTTTATGAATTCTTTATACAGTTCCCCTATCAGGTATTTGATTTGCAAATATTTTTCCCATTCTGTGGGTTTTCTTTTCATTTTCTTAATGGAGTCATTTGAAGCACGAAAGTTTTTAAAATTTTTGATGAAGTCCAAATTATTTTTCTTTTGTGCTTGTGCTTTGCTATCATATCTGAGAAATCATTGCCATAACCAAGTCCATGAAGATTTACTCCTACGTTTTCTTTTAAGAGTTTATAGTTTTACCTCTTACGTTTAGGTCTGTGATTCATTTTGAATTAATTTTTGTAGATGGTATGAGGTGGGGGTCCAGCTTTATTCTTTTGCATGTGGATATCCAGTTGTCCCTGTTGAAAGGACTGTTCTTTCTCCTTGGATTGTCTTGGCACTTTTTTTTAGAAATCAATTGACCGTACAGGTAAGGGTTTATTTCTGGACTATAAATTCTATTCCACTGATCTATTTAAAGTTTGCTACTCTTATTTCAGTACCACATTGTCTTAATTACTGTAGTGTGGTAGTAAGTTTTGAAATTAGGAAGTCCGAGTCTCTAACTTGTTTTCTGTGTCAAGATTGTTTTGACTGTTTGGGGTTCCTTGCATTTCCATATGAATAATATCAATTTGTCAATTTCTGCAAAAAGCCATCTGGGATTTTGATTGGGTTGAATATGTAGATAAATTGGAGAGTATTGTCATCTTGACAATATTAAGTCCTCAAGTCCATGAACATGAGTTGTCTTTCCATTTATTTAGATCTTCTTTAATTTCTTTCAATCATATTTTATAGTTTTCGCTGTAAAAGCCTTATACTTCTTTGGTTAAATTTATTCCTAAGTATTTTATTCTTTTTGATGCTGTTATGAGTGGAATTTTTTAAAATTTCATTTTTGGATTGGTTATTGTTAGTATATATAAATGCAATTGATTTTTTGTTTTTTGAGATTGTATCCTGCAATTTGGCTGAACTCTTTTCAGTTCTAATACTTTATTTTTTCGGTGTGGATTTCTTAGGATTGTCTATATATAAGATCATGTCATCCGTGAATAGATATAGTTTTACTTCACTACCAATGTAGATGTCTTTTTTTTTTTTTGAGACAGTCTCACTCTGTTGCCCTGGCTAGAGTGCCGTGGCGTCAGCCTAGCTCACAGCAACCTCAAACTCCTGGGCTCAAGCAATCCTTCTGCCTCAGCCTCCTGAGTAGCTGGGACTATAGGCATGTGCCACCATGCCTGGCTAATTTTTTCTACATATATTTTTAGTTGTCCAGATCATTTGTTTTTATTTTTTACTAGAGACGGGGTCTCGCTCTTGTTCAGGCTGGTCTTGAACTCCTGACCTCGGCAGTCCTCCCGCCTCGGCCTCCCAGAGTGCTTAGGATTACAGACGTGAGCTACCGTGCCCGGCCTAGATGTCTTTTATTTCTTCTTCTTGCCTAATTGTCATGGCTAGAACCTCCAGTACAATATCAGATATCAGTGGCAAGAGTTGACATCCTTTTCTTGTTTCTTCTCTTAGGGATAAAACATTCAGTGTTTCACTATTCTGTATGATATTTGCTGTGGGTTCTTTGTAGATATTCTTTATTAGATTGAAATAATATCCTTCTTTTGCTAGTGTGTTGAGAGTTTTTATCATGGATTTGTTGGCATTTATCAATAGCTTTTGTTACTTCTATTGAGATGATCCTGTGTTTTTTTTCCCCCTTATTTTATTAATATGACATATTACATTGATTTAAATTTTGGATATTACATCAACCTTGCATTCCTGGAAAAACATTCTTGTTGGGCATGACGTATATTTCTTTGTATATATTGCTGGATTCAGTTTGTTAGTGTTTCATTGAGGACTTTTCCATCTATATTTATGTTGTATTGGTCTGTGTTTTCTTTTCTTGTGATGGCTTTGGTTTTGTTATAAGGGTAATACTGGTTTCATAATGTGAATTAGGAAGTATTCCCTCTTCTGTTTTTGGAAGAGTTTGGGAAGGATTGGTATTAATGCTTTTTAAAATGTTTGTTATGAGTTACCCTTGTAGCATCTGAGCCACAGCTTTGTCAGAAGTTTTTAAGTTACTGCTGTAGTCTATTTGTTATAGGTCTATTCAGTTTTCTGTTTCTACTTAAGTCAGTTTTGCTAGTTTGGTTCTTCTAGGAATTTGTTCATTTTATTTTAGTTTGTTGGCATACAGTTATTCATATTTTTTTATGATTGTCAATGGAAAAAAAAACAATCTCTGTAAAATAATTTTAAAGAGATTTATTCTGAGCCAAATTTGAGGACCATGACCTGGAGCGACACCCAAGAAACCTTGAGCAAGTGGGCTCGGTGTGGCTGGGTTACACTTTGGTTTTATACATTTCAGGGAGACAGGGGTTTACAGGTAAAGTCATAAATCAATACGTGGAAGGCATACATTGGTGTGGGCCATGGGAAGGGGCTTACAGGTTATAGGTGGGTTTAAAGATTCTTTGACTTATAATTGGTTATAGGTGGGTTTAAAGATTCTTTGACTTGTAATTGGTTAAGGAGCTGTTAATCAGAGACAAGCCACTGGACATATATTTGTTGTATAAATTGTGTAAATTGAGGACCTGCAGGTGTATTTTGCATATGGTTAGGCCTGTTAATGGGTTACAAAGGATGTCTCCAAGAAGGGAGGGGGGCATGATGAGGCATGTCTGACCTCCCTCCTTGTGCAGGCAATTTAGTTTTGGCTAAGAGGGGGTCCATTCAGTCAGCCGGTTGGGGGTGAGCCTTAAGGTTTTATTTTAGTTCACATAATGTTCTCTATGATCTTTTTGAGCTCTATAAGCTTGATAGTGTTTCCCCTCTTTCTTTCATTCCTGATTTTTGTGATTTGATTCTTCTTTTTTTTCTTGGTCAGCCTAGCTAAAGTTTTGTCAATTTTGTTGACTTTTCAAGGAACTAACTTTTGGTTTCATTGATGTTCTCTGTTGTTTTTCTATTCTCTATTTCATTTATTTTTTCCAGATGGAATGTAAGTTATTGATATAAGATCTTCTTTTTAAATGTGGGCATTTACATGTATAAATTTCCCTGTAAGTACTGCTTTAGCTGCATCCGTAAGTTTTGCTTTCATTCCTCATAAAGTTACCTCCTAATTTTTCTTGTGATTTCTTTTTTAATCCATTGGTTATTTTGGAGTGTATTGTTTTATTTCCACATATTTGTGAATTTTCTAGTTTTACTTCTGTTGTAAATTTTTAATTTCATTCAATTATTGCCCAAGAACAGTACTAATATTATTTCACTTATTTTAAATTTAATTGAGGCTTGTTTTATGGTTTAACATGTGGCCTACTCTGGGGAATGTTTTATGTTTACATGAGAAGAATGTGTATTCTGCAGTGTGAACTAAAATAAAATTTTAAGGCTCACCCCCCCACCGGCTGACTAAACGGACCCCCTCCTGGCCAAAGGAATACCCTAAAACTAAATTGCCACCAGGAGGAAGGTGGTCAGACTTGCCTTATCATGCCCCCCTCCCTTCTTGGTGACATCCTTTATAACCCACTAACAGGCCTAAGGCTATGCAAGACAAACCTGCAGGTCCTCAATTTACACAACAAATCTATGTCCAGTGGCTTATCTCTGATAAAGAGCTCCTTATGTTAAAACATTCCAAGCCTTTACACAAAGCTTCATGTCTTTAACCAATTACAGGCCAAAGAATCTTTTAACCCACCTATAACCTGTAAGCCCCCGCTTCGAGATGGCCCACCTTTTCGGGCCAAACCAATGTATGCCTCCCACGTATTGATTTATGACTTCACTTGTAACCCCTGTCTCCCTAAAATGTATAAAACCAAACTGTAACCCAACCTCTGCGAGTCCACTGCTCAAGGCCTCTTGGGCGTGGCTCCGGGTCATGGTCCTCAAATTTGGCTCAGAGTAAATCTCTTTAAAATTACTTTACAGAGTTTGGTCTTTTTTTTCGTTGACAGCAGTTCTCAGAGGGGGTCTTTGTGGTTTTTGATGAAAGTTCAGATGTTACTCTTATTCAAGATCTTTTGTATATGAAGAGACATTTTTCTCTTGCTGCTTCATGAATTTTTCCTTTGCGTTTCACCAGTTGACATGATGTGTATAGGGTGGATCTCTGTGGATTTACCCTCGGAGTTTTCTAAGCTTCTTAGTTGTATAAATTAATGTTTCGTCAAATTTGGAAAGTTTTTTGGACTTTATTTCTGCGCATATTCATTCTGCCTCTACTTCTGTCTCTTTTCCTTCTGAAACTCTTATTATGCATATATTTTTATGTCTGATGGTGTCCCACAGGTCTCTCTGAGGCTCTGTTCATTTTTTAAAATTCTTTTTCCTGGTACTATTTTTGTCTGTTAAATAGCTGTAGAATCGGTGGTAATACTGGTTTCTTTTTTTTCTTTTTTTTGAGATAGAGTCTCACTCTGTTGCCCTGGCTAGAGTGAGTTCCGTGGCGTTAGCCTAGCTCACAGCAACCTCAAACTCCTGGGCTCAAGCGATCCTACTGCCTTAGCCTCCTGAGTAGCTGGGACTATAGGCATGCGCCACCATGCCCGGCTAATTTTTTCTCTCTATATATTTTTTTAGTTGTCCAGATCATTTGTTTCTATTTTTTAGTAGAGACGGTGTCTCGCTCTTGTTCAGGCTGGTCTCGAACTCCTGACCTTGAGCGATCCACCCGCCTCGGCCTCCCAGAGTGCTAGGATTACAGGCGTAAGCCACCACGCCCGGCCGTAATACTGGTTTCTTAAGCAGAGTTGGTAAGTGGTCCCCCTTAGTCTGTTTTCTGGAAGATATTGTGTAAAATTGATGTTAATTCTTTGTTTAAAGTTTGGTAGAATTCTGTAATGAAATCATATGGGCCTAGAGATTGTTTTCAGGGACTTTTTAACTTTAAATTTAATTTCTTTAGTGGTTGTAGGTCTATTCAGGTTATCTATTTCATCTTGGTTGAGTTTTGGTAGTTTGTGGTTTTTGAGGATTTGGTTAATTTCCTAATTTTTCCTGAGTTGTTGAATTTATAACTATAACTTTCATAGTGTTCCCTTATTATGTTTTCAGTGGCTTCAGGATTTATAGTGATAATCCCTACTTCAAACTCATATAGGTTATTTTTGTCTTTGTTTTTGTTTTAGAATTTATCAGTTTTACTTTTTGAAGAACCAGTTTTGGTTTCATTCTTTTTAAGATTATTTTCCTATTTTCAATTTAATTGATTTCTGTTCTTTATTTTTTCCTTCTGCTTGCTTTCTTTATCTCTTTTTTCTTCTAATTTCTTTCCTTTTTTTTTTTTTTTTTTGTCTGAAGACAGGGTCTTGCTGTGTCCCCTGGGCTAGAGTGCAGTGGCGTCATTGTAGTTTACTGCAACCTCAAACTCTTGAGCTCAAGCAATCCCCTTGCCTCAGCCTCCCAGGTAGCTGGGACTACAGGCATGCGCTACCATGCCCAGCTAATTTTTCTATTTTTTTGTAGAAACGGGGTCTCACTGTTGCTCAGGCTGGTCTTGGATTCCTGGCCTCAAGCAATCCTTTTGTCTTGGCCTCCCAAAGTGCTAGGATTACAGGGTTAGCCACTTCGCCTGGCCTCTTCTGGTTTCTTGAGGTTGGAATGTTGATTATTGATTTGAGACTTTTCTTCAATTTTAATGGAAGTATTTAGCGCTATGCATTTCTCTCTTAGTTCTGCATTAACTGTATCGCATATATTTTGGTACGTTGTACTTTCTTTTACATTTAATTTTACATATTTTAAAAATTTCCTTTGTGACTCTCTTTGACTCATGGATTAGTTAGAAGCTGGTTGTTTAATATCCACATGTTTAACATTTATCTGTTGTGTTTCTGTTATTAATTTTTAGTTTAATTCCTTTATGATCCAGCAACACAGTATGATTTCAGTTTCTTAATTTATTTAGGTTTGTTTTTATCACACTGAATATTACTTTATCTGGGCGAATGTTTCATTTGTGTTTGGAAAAATGTATTTTGTTGTTGGCTGGAGTGTTCTTTCTGTGTTGGCTAAATGTTGTTGAGTGATTGTTTTTTTTCAGATCTTGTATTGTTACAGAAGAGTTGACTGGGAACACACCGAGAGGCACACGGAGATATGGCAAAAACAGGTTTTATTTCACACCAGCCGGCAAGGGGGTTTTGCTCTCCCCAAATTCTAAGCGCCAGACAAAGAGCATAGCAGTCTTTTATACACTTTGCTTAAGGAGGAGGGGGACGGTTACAAGAGGGTTGACTTTAGTGAGGTAGAGTCCTGAGCTCCTTCAGGGCTTGGTACGCTAATTGCTACAGGTGATTTATGAGGGCGCTGCTGCCAGGAAAGGGCTGTAGGGGAGGAAACCCAGTAGTGGAATTGTCCAATTTTCCACTTCAGTATAACTTAGCTGATTTTCTGTCTAGTAGTTCTGTCAGTTGCTGAGAGTGGGGAAAGGTGTTGAAATCCCCGACTATGATTGTGGATTTGTCTGTTTATTATTTCAACTGTCAGTTTTGTTTTATGTATTTCGAGGTTCTGTTGTTTGTAATTAGTTTTGTTATATCTTCTTGGTGAATTGATCCGTTTATCGTTATGTACTGTTCCTCTTTCTTTCTAGTAATTATCTTTGTTGTGAAGTCTGCTTTATCAGATATTAATAAAGCCATTCCTGCTTTTTTTTGATCAATGTTTGCCCAGTATATCTTTTTCTGTCATTTTACTTTGAAGCTCCTTATAGTGTTGAATTTGAAGTCAGTTACTTCCAAACGATGTGTTTGGTTTTTGTTTTTTTATTTGCTCTGTCAATGTCTGTGTCTTTTGATGTGTTTAGATCATTTACATTTAAGATAATTATTGATATTGTTAGTGCTCAAGTCTACTATCGTGTTATTTTTACCCCCTCTAATCTCTTTCCTCTTTCTTTTTGCCTTCCTGGTGTTTACTTGAACACATTCAGGATTCCATCTTGATTTATTTGGTTTTTAAAAATAATTTATCTCATTTTATAGTTTTCTTAACGGTTTTTTTAGATATTGCAATATACGTATGTAACTTATCACAGCCTGCATATGCAACAGTTTACCACCTCAAGTGAAGTGTAGAAACTTCACTTTTCGTTTAGCTACCTATAAAAAGGAAAAACAAACAGTTTTTCCCTCCGCTTTCATACTCAACACGAACACTTTTGTGACCAGATGTGTGGGGGTTTTTATCCCTGTACCAAGCAGTTTTCTAGTGGACACCAACTGGGTATACTATAATTCAGTTCAATTCCGATACTCTCTACCTGGAGGTAGCCTCAGATAGATCACACCAGCCCTGTAAGACTGGCCCCACCTCAGATGCCAATTGCAGGTTGTAGGTTGTCACGTATACTTCTGACCAACTGACTACAAACCAGGATTCTCAAGACCTCCTCCTTAGGTTCAGTTAATTTGTAGATTGGCTCACAGAAGTCAGGGAATCACTTTACTTACATTTACTGGTTTATTATAAAGGTTGTTACAAAGGATACAGATAAACAGTCGGTTGAAGAGATGGATAGAGTGAGGTATTGAAGGGCATACTCAGAGCTTGCCTTTTGATATGATTTGATTTAAAATGCTAATAAGTTTCTATCACTTCTCATACTTTTGGGGAACTAGTTAGTAACTCTATATTACTGGTGTTTAATGTTTTCATGTCACCAGCAGGGAGAGCACTTACTCATGTTCCTTTTGGAACAGACTCTAGCTGGATAAATAGAATTTTAATCTGTGTGATTTAGAACAGTTTTAAACAATTATTCTCTTTACTGATTAAAAATAATACACATCCATTGTAGAGCTGCTATAAAGTAAGGAATACAACAAACTATCACCTATAAACCTATAATCAGATAATAGAAGCATTTTAATGTATTTCTCGCCAGTATTTTTCTACAAATGCTTTTCATATCTGTTATAAAATTGGAACATTATTATTTTAAAATTTAATGTAATTAGTACATGGATATGTTCTTTGAAAATAATGTTTTCCATTGTGATAAAATCAATAACAGAATATGCATTCTTATGTATAAGTAAGATTTTCATTGGGTTCTCATAAATTTATAAGTTTTAATTTTTATTCTTACAAAGAATAGAACCTCTCTATAAAGAAAATTTTCTATTATTTTAGATAAACAAAAGGAGCAGAATACAACATTGTCTATTTTAAGGTCACAACTATGAAAAATTTATACAATCAGAAGACTCAAATAGTGTAGGAAAACATTAAAATAGTTGTATCAGGTTGGTGGCTTGATACCTGGTACATAATTTTGTACTCAATAGACATTTTAGGAATGGACCGATAGTAGTAATGTGATGGCTCTCTTTTTCCATTTATTTGGTTATATTGTTAATAGAATAAATAAGGAGAAAATTCTATGAAGATTTAGACATACATGAACAATTTCTTTAGAAGTTACTTGTCCAGTTTGTATTGCTTTAGAATAGATTATATTCTATACCTCTTAAAAGCTATGAGAAAAGCAGTATATACTACTATCTGTCCAACTGCTAGTTAATTTATAGAAAAAAGAGAAACTTCGTGCCTGAATTATGGACACAATTTTACCAAGATTTTGAAAATACTTCTCTTTCTACATTACCTCTGTAAGACCTTCCCTGTTTTGAACCAGTTTGTCGAATTTCATGTTCAGCTCTTTGTCATTTAATGCATTAATAAAATGTAGATAACAAATATACCTGTACATCTGTAAGTGTGGAGGAATACAGTAATCAAGGGGAAACAAATAAAAATAAAAAGCTAAAAAAAAAAAAAGGAAGAAGTAACTAAGGGATAGACAAGATGGAGAGGTTGGTAAAGAAATGGCAGTATTTGGAAAAATAAATAAGATATTTGAGTGGGCAAATCACTAAGTCTGCTATGAAAGGAAATGAGCAAGCTAGATGGGGTCAAGCTGAGGCAGAGATTTATGTTTTCTTTAATCATAGAGACTTGAGCATGATTGAATAATGGCCTAAGGCATGGAACAGGTTAACAGAGGAGGGGCTGGGGTCCTGATTGCAGCATCTCATGACCAGCACCTGGTTCCTTGTTGTAGCCTCAGACCACTGGAATGTAAGTTTCCTCCTTTGCTTTTTTTTCTTTTTTTACTTGACACTCCGTATAATATTTTTACTCCTTTACCCAACATTATATATTTACTTTACCCCAGTAAAAAATTCCAAGCATTCACAGAAGCTTGTGGTTTTGAATTTGAGCCTGAGAGTGCTTTGTGTTTGATTTACCCATACAGATTGAATTCTAATCCAATATGCTTAGCAGTGGTTCTTAAATTTAGTAGGATAAGAATCACCAGAGATGGTTGTTCAAATGCAATTTCCTGGGCCTCCCTTCCTTCTAATTTGCAATTTGGGTACCTAGCTAGTTTACTATTTTAACCATTTTTAGGTGTATAGTTGTGTGACATTAAATACGTTTGCTATAGACTGAATGTTTGTGTCTCCCCCAAATTCGTATGTTGAAATCTATTTCTCAGTGTGATGATGTTTAGAGTTGGGGCCTTTGGGAAGAATCCTTGTGAGTGGAATTAGTGCCCTTATTAAAAAGGTGCCACAGACTCTCTTTCTCCTTCGGCCACATGAGGACACAGTGAGGAGACTGCTATTCATCAACCAGGAAGCAGTCTCTCTCCAGACACTGAATCTGCTGGTGCCTTGGTCTTGAACTTCCCAGCCTCTAGAACTGTGAGAAATAGATTTCTGTTGTTTATAAGTCACCCTGACTTTGGTATTTTGTTATAGCAGCCCAAACAAGGTAACACAACATTGTTGTGCAACCATCATCACCATCCATCTTCAGAACTTTTTTATCATCCCACATTGAAACTCCATACTTACTAAACAGTAACTTCCCATTCTTTCCTCCCCAGCCGCTGGCAACCACCATTCTACAATGTTTGTCCTTTTGTGTCTTGCTTATTTTACTTGGCATAATGTTTTCAAGGTTCATCTGTGTTGTAATATGTATCAGAATTTCATTTTTTTTTTAAGGCTGAATAATATTTCATTATACACACACACACATACACAGCACATTTTGTTTATTCATTCATCCATTGATGGGTATTTAGGTTGTTTCCACCTTTTGGCTGTTATGAATATTGCTACTATGAACATAGGTGTACAAGTATGTTTGAGTCCTTGCTTTCAGTGTTTTGGGGGTATATACTAAGAAGTGGCATTGCTGGTAATTCTGTTTAACTTTTGGGGCTCTGCATACTTGTTTTCCACAGTGACTGCAGCATTTTACTTTTCCACCAGCAATGCACAAAAGTTATAATTTCTACACATTGTTGCCAATACTTGTTATTTTCTAGTTTTTGGTTTTTTTATAATAGCCATCCTGATGGGTGTGAAGTGGTATTATTGTGGCTTCGATTTGTATATTTCCCTCATGGTTGGAGATATTAAACATTGTTTCATTGAGTTGTAGGAGTTCTTGATATATAGGTCATCCTCGACGTATGGTTCTGCTTACAGTTTTTTGACTTTATGATGATGCAAAGCAACACACATTAAATAGAAACTGTACTTTGAGTATCTACCTATACAACTATTCTGTTTTTCAATTTTCAGTATTCAGTAAATTACGTGAGATATTCAACACTTTATTATAAAATAGGCTTTGTGTTAGATGATTTTGCTCAACTGTATGCTAATATAAGTGTTCTGAGCATGTTTATGGTAGACTAGGAAAAGTTATGATGTTTGGTAGGTTAGGTATATTAAATGCATTTTTGACTTAACAGTATTTTCAGCTTACATTGGGTTTTTCAGGATATAACCCCATCATAAGGGGGGGAACATACGTATTTTGGATTCTAGACCCTTATTAGATATATTATTTGAAAATATTTTCTCCCGTTATTCAGATTGTCTTTTACTTTCTTCCCAGTGTCCTTTGAAACTTGTAATTTTTAAATTTTGATGAAGTCTGGTTTTTTCTTCTGTCACTTGTGCTTTTTGTTATGTATAAAAAACCATTGTCTAATCCAAGGTTCTGAAAATTTACCTGTTTTCTTTTAAGAGTTTTTGGTTTTATCTGTTACATTTAGGTCTTTCACCCATTTTTAGTTAATATTTGTCTTATATTCTTTTTTTGTTCCTTCTTTTTTTTAAGAGGCGAGGTTTTACTCTGTTGACCAGGCTTTGGAGTGCAGTGGCGCAATCTTAGCTCATTGCAGCCTTGAACACCTGGGCTCAAGTGATTTTCCCACCTCATCCTCCTGAGTAGCTGAGGCTACAGGCACATGCCACCATGTCTGACTGATTTTTTTAAGTTTTTAGAGATGAGGTCTCTCTGTGTTGCCCAGGCTGGTCTTGAGCTCCTGGGCTCAAGTGATCCTCCTACCTCAGCTTCTTGAGTAGCTGGAACTACAGGTACATGCCATGGCACCCAGCTGTTTTATATTCTTTTGCATGTATAATCCAGTTGTCCCAGCACCATTAGATGATGAGACTATTCTTTCTCTGTTGAATAGTCTTTGAATTCCTGTCAAAAATCAATTGACCATAGATGAATAGGTTTAATTCTGGACTATGAATTCTGTTTCATTTAATAAGTCTATTGTTAGGCCAGTAACATACTGCTTTGATTCTTGTAGCTTTGTGGTAAATTTTAAAAGGAGGAAGTGAGTTCTGCAACTTTGTTTTTTCTTTTCCAGATTGTTTTGGGTGTTTGGGGCTCCTTACAATTTTATATGAATTTTCGGATTATCTTTCCATTTCTGTAAAAAAAAAATGTTATTGGGATTTTGATTCAGTTGAATTCACTCTGTAGAAAGCTTTTGGGTAGTATTGCCATCTTATCGATAGTGTCCTTACATCTATGAATACAGGATATCCTTCCATTTATTCTTTACTTTGTTTCAGCAGCGCTTTGTGGTTTTCCATGTACAAGTCTTTTACATCCTGGTTAAATATATTCATAAGTATTTTACTCTTCTCGATGCTACTATAAATGGAATCGTTTCTTTAATTTCCTTTTTGGATCGCTCATTGCTATTGTATAGAAATACAACTGATTGTTGCGTGTTTATCTTGTATCTTGCAACTGTCAACGGAAAAAAAGACCAAACTCTGTAAAGTAATTTTAAAGAGATTTACTCTGAGCCAAATTTGAGGACCATGACCTGGAGCTACGCCCAAGAGGCCTTGAGCAAGTGGACTCGCAGAGGTTGGGTTACAGTTTGGTTTTATACATTTTAGGGATACAGGTGTTACAGGTGAAGTCATAAATCAATACGTGGGAGGCATACATTGGTTTGGCTTGGCTCGAAAAGGTGGGCCATCTCGAAGAGGGGGCTTACAGGTTATAGGTGGGTTAAAAGATTCTTTGGCCTGTAATTGGTTAAAGATATGAAGCTTTGTGTAAAGGCTTGGAATGTTTCAACATAAGGAGCTCTTTATCAGAGATAAGCCACTGGACATAGATTTGTTGTGTAAATAGAGGACCTGCAGGTTTGTCTTGCATAGCCTTAGGCCTGTTAGTGGGTTATAAGGGATGTCACCAAGAAGGGAGGGGGGCATGATAAGGCATGTCTGACCTCCTTCCTC
>NW_012153174.1:7421301-7421817 GCF_000956105.1 Propithecus coquereli
TTTTAAGTACAGCCAACTGGACCACATACAAAATTCCTTAATAAATTCACTTTTATAAACTTTATCCCAACCTGCACATACCATCTACAAAACATACTTAAAACTTTCTGTTTTGTCCTAACATTCCCTTCTCTTAAATAACCAGTGATTTTAGGACAAAAAATTCCATGCAAGATCCTTTCTTTACATTATTCTTTCTGTTTAACCTTTCTTACCAAAAACTATATATCTATATTCATTGCCTTTCTATATCTTTCTCTTACTCAAAAGTGGAATTTTGTTTTTATTTTTTTTCTAAATTTATTTTGACTCAACCTTTAAATAACCTTTGAATTAGACAAAGTTACATCTATTTTAATAAGAACACATTTTGTTTTTTTTATAATTCTTATTAAAAACACCTTATTCTTTGGTATACCTTATATATACAATTACATACATTGAGTAGAATTCTTATTTTTGTAACTTTAAATTTTAGTGAAAGCTTAAAAAGCAGGAAGTCATGAATTGTTCATC
>NW_012153174.1:7426622-7437910 GCF_000956105.1 Propithecus coquereli
CCATAAACAATGAGTTATCTTAACATCAAGAGAGAAAGTTAGCAGGTTTTAGAGTAGCCAGAAAAGAAGAGAAATAGCTTGAGACATTTTAACTCTATAGTGGTAGGTCGACCATTTGAGCTCTGAATTTTCCTTGATGTAATTTGCCCTTTTGTAAAAACTTGTGCACAAGAATTAGCTATAACCAGCTGGACTCTAGAAAAAAAAAAACTTGGCATGTCTTTGAAAGTCTTCACAAATACTTGCAAGTAGAGGTACCACAAACCAACTGGGGTGCCCAACGGGGCTCATTCTCCTTGTCTTTCCTCATTTTTAAAGGATTTTCCCATTTTTCTTTAAAAGAAGCAACCGAACTGTAATATAGGGTTTGGTGTCATGGATCAGAGTGTGCTGGTTGCCGGTGGGGCTCCTCAGTGTTTCACCACTGAGTCGGTCCCACCCTCTTACGTGTCTCAGTTTCTCTCTTCGGGGTCTAGTACCTCCAAGAGGGCTCAAAACGCTGAGTGATCAGTTCTTATATGCGTTTCCTGGGCGAGCCTTCTTTGAATTAATTTGTTGGGGGGTTTCCTATAGGGCCACTCGCGCCTCGGGGAATCGCCCCAGGCAACTCCCACTCAGGACCCCGGTCACCCAGGGCTACCAAGGCTGGGAGGAGTTAGATGCCCCTTCTCTTCCGAGCTGAGGAACTCAGTCTCTCGTTTTTCTACGAACAAGACAGTTCAGTTTCCTCTTTTAAAAATGCACAGAAAAGCCAATTGAGATTAATTTTAGGATAAAAAGACAAAGGAGAAGACCCTTTAGAATGCACCTCCAAATCTAAGTTAGGATCCCAAACAATTCCTAGGAAAAGAACCAGCTCAGAGTAAACCGAGACCATCAACCAAAAACGGCAGGTCCGGAGCTCAGGAGGACTTACCAGTTCCACCCAAGGAGAAGCTCGGAGTCAGAGGGCCCAAAAGGACCATGCCGGTACCTGGCGCCAAGTTCGGGCTGCTCCTTCGGCGGTCCTGAGTCTTCTCTGAGCCCCACGTTGGGAGCCAATTTTGTCAATGGAAAAAAAGACCAAACTCTGTAAAGTAATTTTAAAGAGATTTACTCTGAGCCAAATTTGAGGACCATGACCCGGAGCCACGCCCAAGAGGCCTTGAGCAAGTGGACTTGCAGAGGTTGGGTTACAGTTTGGTTTTATACATTTTAGGGAGACGGGGATTACAGGTGAAGTCATAAATCAATACGTCGGAGGCATACATTGGTTTGGCCCGAAAAGGTGGGCCATCTCAAAGCGGGGGCTTATAGGTTATAGGTGGGTTAAAAGATTCTTTGGCCTGTAATTGGTTAAGACATGAAGCTTTATGTAAAGGCTTGGAATGTTTCAACATAAGGAGCTCTTTATCAGAGATAAGCCACTGGACATAGATTTGTTGTGTAAATAAAGGACCTGCAGGTTTGTCTTGCATACCCTTAGGCCTGTTAGTGGGTTATAAAGGATGTCACCAAGAAGGGAGGGGGGCATGATAAGGCATGTCTGACCTCCTTCCTCCTGGCAGGCAATTTAGTTTTAGGGTATTCCTTTGGCCATGAGGGGGTCCGTTTAGTCAGCCGGTGGGGGGGTGAGCCTTAAAATTCTATTTTAGTTCACACAACTTTGCTGAATTTATTTATTAGCTCTAATAGTTTTTTGGTAAGATTCATTGGAGTTTTCTATATGTAAGATCATGCCATCTGCAAGTAGAGGTTACTTCTTCCTTTAGAATTTGGATGCCTTTGTTTTTTTCTCTTGCCTAATTGCTCTGGCTAGAACTTCCAGTCCAGCACAAGGTTTGATTGAAGTGACAAAAATGGGCAAACTTGTTCTTATCCTAGGGGGAAAACATTCAGAAAAGCCCTTTGTCATGTTAAAGAAGCTCCCTTGTATTCCTAGTTAAATGTTTTTATCATGAGAGAATGTTGGATTTTTTTTTAGTGCTTTTTCTGCATCAATAGGTTATCTCTATTTTTTCCCCCTTTGTTCTACTATGTGATGTGTTACACTGATTGATTTTGATGTACTGAACCACCTGTATGTGCCTAAGATAACTCCCACTTGATCACATTATATAATCCTTTTAATGTGTTGCTGGATTTGGTTTACTGGTATTTTTGTTGATGATTTTTATATCTATTTTCATGAAGGATATTGGTTTGTAGTTTTGTTGTGATATGTTTGTATGGCTTTAGTATGCTTGTCTCAGAGAGGGGAAGTGTTACTTCCTTGCATTTTTGGGAAGAGTTTGAGAATGCTTGGTGTTAATTCTTTAAATGTTTGGTGGAATTCACTGTTGAAGTCATGTGGTCCTGCACCATTGTTTGTTGGGAAGTTTTTGATTATTGATTTAATCACTTGTCATTGGTGTCTTCAATTTTTCTATTTCTTTTTGAATCAGTTTTGGTTGTTTCTGTGTTTCCAGGAATTTGTCCATTTCATCTAGGTTCTTTAATTTTTGTTGTTCAGTTGTTCATAGTATTCTGTTGTCTTTTTTATTTCTGTAAGTTTTGTAGTAATGTCCCCACTTCTGTTTCCAATTTTAGTAATTTAAATCTTCTATTTTATTTACTAGTCTAATTAAAAGTTTTTAAATTTTGTGGATCTTTTCAAAGAACCAACTTTGTTGATTCTCTCTATTTTCTATTTCATTTACCTCTGTTCTAATCTTTATTTCTTTTTTGTTACAGCCTTCGATTTAGCTTGACTTCTCCCCAGTTTCTTAATGTGTAGGGTTAGATTATTGATTTAGGACCTTTCTTCTTTTTAAATTTCGGCGTTTGCATCTATAAATTTTTTTGTGAGCACTGCATCTCATAGATTTTGGTATTTCATGTTTTTATAATATTTTCATTTTTCTGAGAAAGTATTTTCTAATTTGCCTTATAATTTATTTCTCATTTTTCTTTGACCCTCTGATTATTTAAATTGTATTGTTTAATTTCCACTTATTTGTCATTTGTTCCTTTCTCATTTTGTTGTTGATTTCTATTTTTTTTTTTTTTTGAGACATAGTCTAGGTGTAGAGTGCAGTGGCATCATCATAGCTTACTGCAACCTCAAACTCCTAGGCTCAAGCGATCCTCCTGCCTCACCCTCTTGAGTAGCTGGGACTACAGGCATGTGCCACTACGCCTGGCTAATTTTTTTCTATTTTCAGTTGCCTGGCTAATTTTTTCTATTTTTAGTAGAGAAGGGGTTTTGCTCTTGCTCAAGCTGGTCTCAAACTCCTGACCTCAAGCAATCCTCCCTCCTCGGCCTCCCAGAGTGCTAGGATTATAGGCGTGGGCCACCATGTCTGGCCCATTTCTAGTTTCATTCCACTGTGGTCAAAGAAGATACTTTGTATGATTTTGTACCTTTAAAATTTATTGCGACTTTTTTATGGTACATAATCTCTCTTGGAGAGTGTTTCATGTACACCTGAGAAAAATGTGTATTGTGCTGTTATTGGATGGAGTGTTCTATATATACCTGTAAAGTTTAGTCAGTTTATAGTGTGTTCAAGCCCTCTATTTCCTTATTAATTTTCTATCTAGTTCTATTAAAGGTAGGATATTTAAGAATCCAACTATTATTGTAGAATTGTCAAGGTCTCCCTTCAATTCTTTTAGTTTTTCTTTAATGTGTTCTGAGGTTATGTTGTCATGTATGTATATGTTTATAATTGTTATATCTTCTTGATGGAGTGACACTTTTATCAACATAATATGTCCTTCTTTGCCTCTAGTAACAGTGTTTGTCTTAAAGTCTATTTTGTCTGATATTAGTATAGCTACCCACCTCTCTTTTGTTATTACTTGCATGGATTATCTTTTTCTGTCCTTTCACTTTTTTGTGTTCTTGGACCTAAGTTGAATCTTTTGTAGACAGTTTATAGTTGGATCATGCTCTTTTAATCCATTCCGCCAATCTTTTAAATCAAGAGTTTAATCCATTTACATTTAAATATTGTTAAGGAAGGACTTCTGCCATTTTAATATTTGTTTTCTGTATATCTTATACCTATTTTGTTTCTTAATTTCTTTATTACTGCCTTCTTTTGTGAAAATCTGTTTTTCTGTAGTGTACTGTTTTGATTCCTTTCTTGTTTCTCTTTTTTTCTTTTTTAGTTTTTTTTTTCTTTGTTGATACCCTGGGTTTTACAACTGACTGAGCTTTTTATAACAATCTAGTATGACTCATCATCTCTTCTTACTCAGGTTTCTCCATAGGGTGTGGGACAAGGCTGCTGGCTACTTGGAGGTTACATCCCTGACCAAGTTGGGAAGAAGGAAATCTTCCCCAGTAGCCCCAGTTAGAAAAGTCCTAGAGAGGGCCTCTGACTGACCCAGCTTGGGTTCCATGGCATCCCTGGATCAGGTGAGGCTGATGTGCTGTGAATGACTGTGGCTTCAGCTGCCTAAAACTGTGGTGATGAGGGTATGTTTTGTCACTAGAAAAGAAGGGTAGATGGGTGAGGAGGCTGGGTAATCAGTGAAGCTGCTACTGTCAGGACCTACTCTGGCTGAGTAAACACTGTGCAGAGAGCAATCTACACAATTTCCATAAAGTATAAAGAGAGCTATAGTGCAGGTATTGTTTATTACAATAAATGGATAAAACAGGAGTTAGGTGTGCTGAATTTCTCCTTAGACTGTATTTACTGTCTGATTTACTTTAGATATCATTACCATCTTTGAACCAACTTTAAATTTTGTGACAGGTATGGTTAGAGTCAAGTAATTTACATATTCATTTAACAGTTATTTAATGAGTGCTCAGTGCCTAGGGAGTGCTATGTACTGAGGGGATGGGATGAATTAGGCACATGACTCCCCTGCCATTGAGGAAGAGACACAGGAGTAGAAAAGGCTGGAAATAGGATGGCCTCACAGAAGGAAGGAAGGCAACGGAGGCATTGAAGGGTATTTATGGAGGAAGTGAGCATTGATCTGTAGCAAATTTAGAGAGACAGGAGAGTAGAGAGGTGATTCTCAGCAAAGACAGTGCTATGGATGCAGGTGTTGGGATGGAAATACTTGGGCACTGTTGGCAGGGGCCACTGTAGAGTAGACCAGAGCAGCTGGGGGAGGGAAGGCAGAAAAGTGAGGGTGAAGGTTAAGTTATCTGTACTTGGGCTCTGGCCCTCATGTTAAGATGAAGTCATACTGCATTAGAGTGGCCCTAAATCCAGTGACATGGAGAATGCCATGTAACAATGGAGGTAGAGATTAGAGATGCAGGTACAAGCCAAGGAATGCCAAAGATTGCTAGGAAGCTTGAAAGAGGCAAAAAAAATTATTCCCTGGCTCTTAAAGAGGAAGCATGGCCCTGCCAACACCTTGAGTTTAGACTTCTAGCCTCTGGACCTGTGAGAGAATAAATTTCTACTGTTTTAAGCCAACTGCGAGTTTGTGGTAATTTGTTATGGCAGCTCCAGGAAACTAATACAACCTTTTATTTCAGTTCACCAATTTATTATTTGCATCTCTCTCTCTCTCTACCCCTTTTTTCTCTCCCTCTCTCTATGCATGCACACGTGTGTGTAACTTTTTCATGTACTATTTTAGAGCAATCAGGAGACATAGTACACCTTTACCTCTAAATATTTAATTATTTCCTAGAATAAAGACATTCTCTTATATAAGCATAGTATAATTATTTTTAAAAGGAAATTTAAAATTGATATAATACTGTTGCCATTACGACAGTTCATATTCAAATTCTATCAATTGCCCAATAGTGTCCTATTTTCCTTGATCTAGGAGCCAATCCAGGATCATTTGTTTTATTTACTTTTCATGCCTCTTTGGTCTTCTGCTAATCTGGAACAGTTCCTTATACTTTGTCTTTCTTGACCTTGTCATTTATTTTTTTTTGGAGACAGATTGTTACTCTGTTGCCTGGGCTAGAGTGCAGTGGCATCAGTGTAGCTCACAGCAACCTCAAACTCCTGGGCTCAAGCATCCTCCTGCCTCAGCCTTCCGAGTAGCTGGGACTACAGGTGCACATCACCACCCTCAGCTAATTTTGTTTTTCTATTTTTAGTAGAGATGGGGTCTCGTTCTTGCCCTTGCTCAAGCTGGTCTTCAACCCCTGAGCTCAAGTGATCCTCCCGCTTCGGCCTCCCAGAGTGCTAGGATTATAGGCATGAGCCACCGCACCCGGCCTCAAGGGATTGTTAAAAAATATTTACTAGGATGTTTCTTGGTTTTGATTGCCTCTAGGTTCATATTCTTAGGTATGTGGTGTGCTGTTGCAATGTGTAGATTTTTCTCTCTTTTTTTTTAATTTCAGGAAAGTTTTCCGGAATTGTAGTTTTTAACAAGCGGCCCATTGCTTTGGTTTTCTTCTTCAGGAATTCCTGCAATCTGTGTTGGATTCCAGCAGAGACTTGATCAGACTCTATTTCTCTTGAATCCTTTTTCTCTTTCTTCATGGGAGGAGGGTGGCAGAACTTTAAAATTTCTTCCTTTTACCTTCTATTTAATAAGATAGTAAGTAAAATATTTGTATTCTTAAGATATTATCTGTGATCTGTTTGTTCTTGGATTCTGTCTGATTTAGTCCTTTTTTCTTCAAATGATTTTTTGATTTTATTCTACTTCTTTCTTAAGTTTGTCACCTCATTTCTAAGTTTTTATAACTCTGAATATTTTGTCTTATTTTGAAATAGTAGTTTACCATTTTATCTGTTTTGTGTGTCTTTGGTGTGCTTTCTTTGTATGTTGGGATGTTATTCCACTCATTTTTTCCCCCAATAATAACTGTATGGGATTTGGCTTTGATATTCTTCTGTTGCTTATTTTTATGTCATAGTTTTTCTGAAATGTGAGGAGGAGGCTGGATTTTGGATAGTTCTTCTACCTTGTATTGTTTTCATGTAGTTGGCAAAAATATGGCCACTTATTTATTTGTTGTATAGATGCTTCCTAGCTCTGGTCCATCTGGACCTTTTCTTTGTCTGTCACCCTGTGTTGCTGAGTGTGTTCCACTCCCAGCACTTTATCCTCATGTGGGGCCCTGTCCAGAAGAGAGTCCTGGCTGACATGTTTCAGGTGTCCCAGTTTGCTCCCACCCCTTTGCATCTTCTCAGGGTTAGAGCTCTTGCGCTCCCGAGCTCTAGGTACCCATCTCAGATGGATCGCCTTCTCCACTTCCCACGGAGCACTGCTGTCTAGTGCCTCCTTTACCCTCTTGCTTCTCTCCGCTTCTTGCTCTCAGATACTGATACCATGCAGGAATTTGGAGGGGTGGTGGTTTGTCCTCACCCATTTGTATTTTAGAGTTTGGTGATTAATGTGGCGTCTATGGGTTTTTGGTTTTGTTATCTAGTTGCTCTATCTTTATGTGAAGATTCAGAGATGTTCAAATACTCTGCTTACTACTGCCATTCCTAGGTTTCCGAATTGTTAACTGTCAACTTAATGTATATTTAATAAGGTTGATTTTGTTTTGTTTTTTCTTTAAAAATCTTCTCCATAGAGAAAAAGGAATTGGGATATAGAGTACCCATCCTTTCCAGGAGAGAAGCCACTGCAGCTCAGAAGAGCAGGTCTCAGGACAGCAGGGGCAGCTGCCTCCCTCTCTAAAGCATGGCTCAGGTGTGGAGAAGGATTTCAGGACACTTCTGGAACTCCGGTAAGATAGCTGTAAAGTTGTTTTCTCTGAATGCTGAAGAGTAAATCCTAAAATTCCTGAGTGTTCACGCCATTGTAATTACATTTCTTTGGAATTCCCTTCCTTATTTTCTTTCAGGACACTGTAATTGGTGCATTCCTTTTTTTTTCTCCTCATTCTTTGAATTCTTTTAATAATTGTGACAAGTTACTATTCACCTCTTTATGACATGCAGAAAACCTTTCTACTTCTTTGTTTGTAAGTGAAGGATATGTACCAAGAATATTCTCAGAAGGTGAAACCATTGAGCATACCATTCTTCACAAGAAGTGTGTTTATGAAATGTTTATCCAAGCCTGCTTTGGAGATATTGAGGGTTTAAACCACTTCATTAAAGCAAATATCACAATAAAGTGAGTCACACAAATTTTGTGGTTTCCCAGTACATAGAAAAGTTATATTTACACTATACTATAGTCTATTAAATGTGCAATAATATTATGTATAAAAACTGTACATACCTTAATTAAAAAATACTTTATTGCTAAAAAATGCTAACAATCATCTGAGATTTCAGAGAGTTGTAATCTTTTTGCTGGGGGAAGGTTTTGCCTTGATTCTGATGACTGCTGACTGATCAAGGTAGTGATTGCTTAAAGTTTGGGTGGCTGTGGCAATTTCTTAAAATAAGGTAATAATGAAGTTTGCTGCGTAGATTGACTCTTCCTTTTAGGAAAGGTTTCTCTGTAGAATGCGATGTTGTTCGATAGCATTTTACCCACAGTAGAACTTCTTTCAAAACTGGACTCAATCCTCTGAAACCCTGCCACTGCTTTATCAACTATGTTTATGGAATATTCTAAATTCTTTGTTGTCATTTCAGTAATGTGCACAGCATCTTCACCAGGAGTAGATTCTATAATATTTCAAGAAACTACTTCCTTTGCTCATCCATAAGAAGCAACTACTCACCATTCAAGTTTCGTTTTGAGGTTGCAGCAATCCATTCACATCTTCACGCTCCATTTCTAATTCAAATTCTCTTGCTATTTCCACCACATCTTCAGTTACTTCCTCCACTGAAGTCTTAAACCCTTCAAAGTCATCCATGAGAGTTAGAATCAACTTCTAAATTCTTGTTAATGTTTACATTTTGATCTCCTCTCAAGAATCCTGAGTGTTCTGAGTGACATCTAGAATGGTGAATCCTTTCCAGAGATTTTGTTTTCTTTCTTTTTTTCTGTTTTCGTTTTTTTGTTTTAAGAGACAGGGTCTTCCTCTATTGATTGCCCTGGGATAAAGTGGCATGATCATAGCTCACTACTGCCTTTAATCCCTGGGATCAAGCAATCCTACCTCAGCTTCCTGAGTAGCTAGGATTACAGGCATATGCCACCATGCCTGGCTAATTTTTTAATTTTTTGTAGTGATAAGTTCTTGCTGTGTTGCCTAGACTGGTCTCGAACTCCTGGCTTCCTCCTGCCTTGGCATTTCAAAGTGCTGGGATTACAGATGTGAGCCACCATGCCCGACCTCCAGAAGATTTTAAATTTACTTTGCCCAAATCCATCAGAGGAATCACTATCTATGGCACTGACAGCATTACAAAATGTATTTCTTAAATAATAACAGTTGAAGGTCAAAATCATGCCTTGATTTATGGACTACAGAATGGATGTTGTGTTAGCAGGCATGAACACAACCTTAATCTCCTGGTACTTCTCCATCAGAGCTCTTGGATGACCAGGTGCATTGTCAGTGGCAAGTAATTTGAAAAGAATTCTTTTTTCTGAGCAGCGAGTGTCGACATTGGGAGCTTAAAGTAGTCAGTAAACCATGCTATAAACAGATATGCTGTCATCCAGGTTTTGTTGTTCCATTTATAGAGCACAGGCAGAGTAGATTTATCATAATTCTGAAGGACCCTAGGATTTTCAGAATGGTGAATGAGGATTGCCTTCAATTTAAAGTCACCAGCTGTAATAACCTCTAACAAGAGAGTTACCCTGTCCTTTGAAGCCAGACATTGACTTTTCCTCTCTAGCTATGAAAGGCTTGGATGGCATCTTCTTACAGTAGAAGACTGTTTTATCTACATTGAAAATTTGCTGTTTAATGTAGCCACCTTCATCATGATCTTAGCTAAATCTTCTGGATAACTTGCTGCAGCTTCTGTTACATCAGCCCTTGCTGCTTCACCTTGCACTTCTATGTTGTAGAGGCCTTTTTTCCTTAAACCTCCTGAACTGAGCTCTGCTAGCTTCAGACTGTCCTGCAACTTCCTCACCTCTCTCAGCCTTTATAGAGTTGAGATTTAGGGCCTCGTTCTGGATCAGACTTTGGCTTAATGGAATGTTGTGGCTGATTCATTCTATCCAGTCTGGTAAAACTTTCTCCCTATCAGCAATAAGGGTATTTCACTTATTTATCATTCATGTGTTTACTGGAGTAGCACTTTTAATTTCCTTAAGAACTCCCCAGCTACCCCACAAAAAGAAAAGGAAAAGAAAACAAAACAAACAAAAAAACTTTTCCTTTGTATTTACAACTTGGCTAACTGTTTAGAGCAAGAGGCTTAACTTTTAGCCTGTCTTGGCTTTTGACATGCCTTCCTCATGAAGCTTAATCTTTTCTAGCTTTTGATTTAAGGTGAGAAATGTGTGACTATTCATTTTTCTTGAGCACTTAGAGACCATTGTAGGGTTATTAATTGGCCTAATTTCAATATTGTTGTATCTCAGGGAATAGAGAGGCCCGAGGAGGGGAGATGGGGAAACAGCTGGTCAGTGGAACAGTCAGAACACAGACAACATTTGCTGATTAAATTTGCTGTCTTATGTTGGTGTGGTTAGTGGCACCCCAAATCAGTTACAATAGTAACATCAAAGGTCAGTGATCACAGATAAAATAATAATGATAAAGTTTGAAATAGTGGGCGAATTACCAAAATGTGACACAGAGACATAAGGTGAGTGCATGCTGTTGGAAAAATGGCTCCTATAGACTTGCTTGACACAAGGTTACCACTAACCTTTAATTTGTGAAAAACACTGTATGTACAAAGCACAATAAAGCAGAGCACAATGAAATGAGGTATGCCTGTATGTTCAGAATCTTTTGGCAATGAAATATTCTAGTTAATTTTTTGTGTGTGTGGTAACTTACACTATAGAGGATTGGAAGAATGCTGTTGTGAACTCCAAAGATAATTTAGATACAGGTAGTAATGAGGACCTCATAGGTGGTCAGAGTTGCGTATATGAACAGGTATTGACATTGAATGTTAATGGAAAACATTTTGATCAGTCAGATCTTTGTTTAGACTCTGGAAACATATAAAAATAAATTTATAAGTATGTAAGGAGTGTGTACTTCAGGAATACTGAAATTGGTGAATATAAGTAAAGGAAATCAAGAGAGGAATATGTTGAGGATATAGTTTAATATTTTTAATATTTTACAAAATATGGTTGGTTTTTAGCATTTGTTATAGGAATTACATTATTATCATTTTCCCTGCAGTCATTAACAACTGAAAAGAAGACTGTTACAGAAAAGCATCTTGAATTATCCCCTAGACCCAAGAAAGGTAATACTATTTTGTTGGTGTCTTAAGAGAGAAAGTATAAGGCTAATGTATCCCCATGTGATTTTTTTTTTTTTT
>NW_012153174.1:7437960-7442497 GCF_000956105.1 Propithecus coquereli
TTCTATAATTGTTACCTCAGTCTTATTTTTCCAGTTTTCTTTTGTGCTCCAGTCATTTTTCTTGTGTAACTTTTCTCAACCAATTCTACTCCTTTTTTTCTTGTAACTTGGCTGTAATTCAAAGAATCTTAGACTGTACATAGAACTTTAGGCAGGAAGATTTGACATAAGACATTGCTTTCATTATCACAGAGTTTTGTGTATTTGTGACTTTGGCAAAGTAACATGTATAAAATCTTATTCTGAAAAGTAACCATATTAGTTGATCATATTTATGTGTTTTTTTGTTTTTTTTTTTTAACAGAAACTACCACATCTAAGAGTACCAGTGGGCTTACGGATATAACATGGAGTTCCAGTGGAAGTGATTTGTCAGATGAGGATAAGACACTTTCTAAATCACAGAGAGATAATGAACATGGCCCTAGAATAGGCAGGTTTTGTAACAGGAATATTTTATGTCCAGAAGATGGGGCCAGTGAAGGTAAATTGATAATTTTGTAAGAAATACAGTTTCTTTTAAATATTAGATTTAATATTGGAAGCAGCTTACATTCCTAATATTTATCATTAATTATGATTTTACTGAGTCCCAGCCTCTATGTTAAGCCCTTTAGAAACATTTTCGCATTTCATATTTCTTACAACAACTCTAAGAGATCTAGGTATTATTGATTTTTTTTTTTTTTAAAGTTACTTACATAGTTTGGATAACCTGTATATACATGGTCGAAAAACATCAAAGCAATGTAAAAAGATATTTTTGAGAACTCTGTCTCTCATCTCTGTTATCATCTACCCCATTCCTCCTGCTCCCTACAGGTAATTATTAACATTTTTTTGTGTGTGTTCTTTGTCCTTTTTTCTCACAGAGCCCAGTAGGTTAGCTCATGCTTATAGCTCCAGGGGTTTGCTTTTTTTTTTTTTAAATATGATTTGGGAAATAAGCATGACCTGTGCTATAAGAATTGTACTGCTTGAGACTGTGAAATTCTTTTATGGTTAATTAGTTAGGGAAGGCTTTGAAGCTACAAGCTACAGGAAACTCTGTTCAAACACTCTAGTGTTTGAACAAATGGGGTTGAATTTGTCTCTTGCAACAAGACATCCAGAGGGCTAGACTCGTTCTGAGTTCTACAGCCTTAGTATGGGGTTGGTTCTCATGGTGGTGAGGTGGTTGCTGAGTCCTCCAGGCTGGATTCTCTGCAGGAGTATAGGTGCTGAGGATTTTGCCAAGTGTACTTTGCCTTTCCTTTGGGGGGGAGTGCTCTCCCCAGTGTCTCTACCTTTGGCTAGAACTTGTTACAGAGGGTCACCTCCACTAAAGACACTTCAGTGAAATTAAGGATTTTTATATAGATATGTTGCTGCTTAAACAAATTTGGATTATTATAATAGTAATGAAGAAGAGGGGATGGACATCAGGTAGGCTACCAGCTCTGCTGCCATAGGCAGTCAGCTCCTCTGGGGGTGGGTGGAAGAGTGGGGGCTTGGGGCTTTAGGGATCTTGCTGTGTCCTGACTAATCTTGGGAAAACAAGCTGAACACTCTGAGCCTTGGTTTCTGCATCTGGAAAATGGACACAGTAATGTGTGTCCATCGAGTTCTTGTGAGTATTAAGTGAGCTAAAAAAAAAAATAGTAGGTAAAATGCCTAGTTCAAAGGCTTTCCTTAGGCACTTCATTGATAGCAGCAATTGCTGTTATGTCTGACAGCAGAGAAAGCTGTGTGAGAGCCTGCTCAGAGTTCTACAGTAGAATAACTTCTGTGACTAGAAACTAAACATTCAGACCATACTATTTATTTCACTAACATTTAAGGGGGTTCTTTTCTATGCAAATGAAAAAATAAAATTTCCCAAAATGTTTCTTTAAAATTCATAAAATGATATATTGTGAAATAAACTGGCACACACCCTTTTGTAATACTATAATCTTCTGATGAAACTGCAGAATTTCACTTTTCTTATTAGTGCCAAATGCTGTGATACTCAAAGATCAATTTAATTCTGATTTCTGAAACTTCATAATATATGGAGAACAGTATTTTTGTTTAAACAGATGTGGCTTATATCTCTTTCTGGAGATTTTAAGTAAGTGTAGCAAATTCAACTGTGAGAGAGAAAGAAATATTAAGTAAATTGCTACCTTGTATTAATTATATAACACTCTTTTGGGATGATTTTCCCATGCCAGTATATATTCAGCCCACTCTGCTGTACTTTCTGTGCTATAGAATGATCAGTATTTTCTGAAAGGCTGAAAGAGCTTTTATTAATGTATAATTATTTATTACATATGCCCTTGTTAAGACAAGAAAGTATTGTTAATAATTTAATAAAGTCTTGCTATTTGTAATAGAGATAGATAGATAGAAAAAGGAACTCAAGGCATTTCCTAGAATGTTTTTTTTTTAAAAACAGTAACTTCTAAAATATTAGTTTAAGATAGCCTATTAATAAAAATTACAAGGGAAAAATTCTATACCGTATTTAGGGTGAGGAAATAATATTTTTATTAATATGAGAGCTGGGAAGCAGAAGTGGGGAACATACTTTTGTAAAGTGTACATAAGGTCAGAGGCTGTGTCTATGTCTGTTCCCTCATCTGTAAGGCATTGAGAACAGAGAAAACTGAAAAAGGGAAGAAAGAGAGAGGAAGGAGGTAAGAGAAGTGAGCAAATGAATGTTGGCAAAGGATTTTTTTTTTTTTTAATTTACTTGTTTTTTACTTGTATTTTTTTTAGAGACAGAGTCTCTCTCTGTTGTCCAGGCTGGAGTGCTGTGGTGTGATCATAGTTCACTGCAGCCTTAAACTTTTGGGCTCAAACAGTCCTCCTGCCTAGCCTCCTCAGTAGCTGGGACTACATGTGTATGCTACCATGCCCCACTAAGTTTTTAAAAAAATTTTTGTTGAGACCGAGTCTTGCTATGTTGCCCAGGCTGCTCTCAAACTCCTGGCCTCAAGTAATCCTCCTGCCTTATAGCTGGGATTACGGCACACACTACTGTGCCCAGCTTGGCAAAGGATCTTGCAGAAAGTTCAAAGGAGAAGAGAAGGAAGATAAAAACTTAAAATGAAAAAAGTCTGTACTCTTTGTGGGTAGTGATTCTTATTATAAGGCAGAAGTTTTATTTTTTTTTTTTAGGGAGTTTACCAAGCAAAATGAAAGGAAAAAAGTGGAAATTATGTTTAATTTTTTTTTTCCTGAAATATCGTGCAAAGTATTTTCTCGAAGCTTTTATTGATTGAGGTCAGAAAACTCTTGCCCCTTAAAAGCATTACTAAATTTTTTATGATTGTTTCTTGACCAGCTTTTTTCCCAGTGGACTACCTGCCTTCCTAAGGGAAGGATCCCCTGTGTTGCTCATCTTTGTTTCCAGCTGTATTAGTTTCCAAGGGCTGCTGTAATAAAGTACCACAAACTGGGTGGCTTGATCAACAGAAACTGACTGCCTCACAGTTCTGGAGGCCAGAAGTCCAAATGAAGGTGTAGGTAGGCGTGGTTCCTTTTGAGAGCTGTGAGGAAAGGATCTTTTCCAGGCCTCTCTCCTTAGCTTATAGATGGCTGCCTTCTCCCTGTGTGTCTTGTTATTGTCTTTTGTCCCTGAGTGTCTGTCTCTGTGTGTTCAAATTTCCCCTTCTTACACCAGTCATCTTGGATTAGGGCCCACCTTAATGACCTTACTTTAGATTACCCTTGTAAAGACCCTGTCTCCAAAGAAAGTAACATTCTGAGGTATAAGGGGTTAGGACATCAACAAATGAATTTTGGGGAGAAACAATTCAATTCATAGCACCAAGTCCTAGCACAGTGCCTGGCACACAGTGGATACCCAGAAATGTTTATAAATGCATGGTAACTGTTTACATAGTCTGGCTGATAGCTTTCCTAGAACTCCATTGGAATGGGCCTTGGTCTCAAGGACATCCTCTTTTCAGTAAGTAAAACGAATTACTAATAAATTCCTGGTAGTGGTTTTAACTAAGTTGTGCAGTTAAGTGCCTTTAGTTCATGCGTTCATACATCTAGACTCCTGGTCTCTCAGAATTTGAATGTCATAACTGTTAATTATCCTATCCCTTTTAATAGATGGTAGAAGAGCACCAGACAGTTACGTATTTTCTTAGTGTCTGACACTAAGCTAATGGGGAGAGAGACTACAAGTCTGTCTGCCTTGGGAGCTTTGCATAATGGTTAAGAACTGGGACTCAGAAGCTAAACTGTTTGGGCATGTGTCTCAACCACCACAGCTCCTGGTCAAAAGGAAGCATTGCAATTGGGAAATCCTTTCTGACAGCGACTCACAAACCAGAAGCCATAGGGTAAAGGCTGACAAATTCACCTAAATAAAAAGAGAAAAACTGTGTGGCCAAAATGACACATATAAGTCAGGTGTGGTGGTACATGCCTATAGTACCAGTTACTTGGAAGGCGGAGGTGGGAGGATTGCTTGAGGCCAGGAGTTCGAGGCTGCAGTGTGCTGTAATCCCATCTGTGAATAGCCACTGCGCTCCAGCCAAGGCAACATAGCCAG
>NW_012153174.1:7445647-7446900 GCF_000956105.1 Propithecus coquereli
CAGCCTCTATGTTAAGCCCTTTAGAAACATTTTCGCATTTCATATTTCTTACAACAACTCTAAGAGATCTAGGTATTATTGATTTTTTTTTTTTTATAGTTAACAACATAAGCTTGGACCTGTTAGAATTGATTGGAATTTCATTTTGTCTCTTTGACTTCAAAGCCAGTCTTTTCAACTCCTACATAATGCTATATCCATACTACCTCCTTGCTAACCTGTTAGTTGGGTAAATACTATGAAACCAATGCGTGCTAGAAGTATAATTTACTAATAAGTTTCTGTTCTGATGGCATTTTATATTATATCATGTCTTAGTTTAAAATAGGGCTTCTCAACCTTGGCATCATTCACACTTTGGGTCAGATAATTCTTTGCTCCAGGGAGGAGCACGTTCCTGGGCATTGCAGGTATTTTGCAGTATCCCTGGCTTCTACCCACTAGATCACAGCAGTTCCTGCAACTCCAGTTGTGACGATGAAAAATGTCAATAGATGTTGTCAAAGGGCCCCTGAGGGACAAGATCACCTTCAGTTGATAACCACAGACCTAGAATTATGGAAATCATGTCCTTTTACAAATTTTAAAATGTATAGCTCATCTAGACTATTTAAAAGTCTTAATGCTTTTAAAATAACCTTGTGACTTTTAACTCTGTCAGTTCATGTTAGTTACTTAGGTTAAGTTTGTACAGACTGCTTCTCTGTACAGACTGCCTTTCTCTGGAAGTTGGTTAAATTCTTTTGACCACTTTGCAGGTCATTTTGGTAACTACATTGACATTTTACCAGATGAAGTGATATTTTAAGCCTATAGATAAGCTAATCGTACTTTTATTGTTAATTCAGCCATATTAAATGAAATTTATTGTTATGTAACTCTTAATTTGATACATTTCAGAATATAGTTTCAATATTAAAAGCCATACTTTTTATGAGTGAATAATATGGCTTGTGAATTATATTCCAGTAAAGCTGGTAGTAAAATAAATTAACCTTTGAGAGGCTGAGGTAGGAGGATCATGTGAGGCCAGGAGTTCGAGACCAGCCTGGGCAACACAGTGAGACTTCATCTCTACAAAAAAATATTAAAAAAAAAAATTAGCTGGGTGCAGTGGCATGCGCCTGTAGTCCCAACTTCTTGGGAGGCTGAGGCAGGAGCATGACTTGAGCCCAGGAGTTTGAGGCTGCAGTGAGCTATAATCATACCACTGTACTCTAGCCGGGGTGACAGCAAGACCCTATCTCTAAAAA
>NW_012153174.1:7446950-7449223 GCF_000956105.1 Propithecus coquereli
AATTTAAAACTCAGAAAAACTGGGGAAAATATTCGTAACACATACCACAAAGGCCAATCTTTCTAACAAAGAACCATTAGAAGTTAATCTAGGGGAAAAAAAATAACTATTACAAAAATAAAGATTGTGAGATTATGATGCTTGGTCTAGAATTCTTCAGGGAAAAAAAGGAAAAAAATATTATGAATGGACTGTTTACAGAAAAGCAAATAAAAACGATTTTCAAACGTATGAGAAGATGCTCATCTTCACCTGTAATAGGAAAAATGCACATTGAAGCTGCACTGAGAGACCATTTTTCTCTGATCGGATCATCAAAAATCTAAATATAAGTCTTTCCATTTGTTCAAGGCTTCTTTTATGTTCTTCTGAAGTCTTTTAAAAGTTTTCTTCATTTAGGTTTTACATGTCTTTTAAGTTTCTTTTAGGTATTTTATCTTTTTTTGCTACTGTTTTAAATTCGACTTTTTATAGTATTTTGTAACTTGCTACCTTTACTGGAGTTTCTTGTTATTGGTACTAGTTTTTCAGTTGGCTTTTTGAGTTTTCCATGAATTCATTTTATAATTTATCAACAGTAATAACTTCTTTTTTGACTTATTTTTTAAGATGCATAATAATGAAAGACATCGACAGTGTCTTTTGCAAGGAAGAGCACAGCTGGGTTTTATTAGCTGTTAGATACGGAATCTTAGGTTATTCTGAGTAGATTGTTTTTCCTTTGGTAATTTGAAGGCTAGGCCACTTCAGTAATTCTGGATGTCTATGACACAAAATGAGTGTTCAGTAAATGTTGATTATTTCATGTTTTCGTGCCTTTGTAAGTACTGCTTTCCCAGACATCATCTTGTCAGTGAATTCTCCTTTCCTGATTAGTACAAAGTAGAACATTCAATATTTTTTATGCCACCGTTGTGTCATGACATATCTCTAGTATAATATTTTTGTTTTCATGATTAGTATTTCCGTTCAGCCCATGTTTTCCCTGTGGAAAGGAGTTTTCTTATTTTGTTTCCCCATGGTTTATTGTATGAGAGGGGTTCTGTATATATTGAATGAAGCCATTTAAATTCCAAGCATAAATTTTCTCTTTTATAAAACATGAATTATAAACATACAATCTCTTAGTCTCGTAGTATATTGAAATGTGCTTTGAAACTTGTCAAATACCATACCATATAGGATAAGATATATTAAATATATGTGTGTATATATGTTTAGTTTAGCATTATAGCTACAATTGTGAATATATGCAAAACTATTTTAGGTATGTATTCCTTTTCTTATCAATATCAGAAAAATTTGCTACTGACTTCTGGTTCTGCCAAGATGAAGTAGCCCTATTCCTTCTAGGTCTTCTGCCTATCAGAGTGGCTAAAATACGAAACAGTGGGAACACCAAATACTGGCGAGGTTGTGGAGAGACTAGATCACTAGTACAGTGCTGGTAGACTGTAAAATGGTACAGCTATACTGGAAAATGGTTCAGAAGTTTCTTATAACACTAAACATGCAGTTATCATACAGTCTAGCACTTGTACCTTTTGGCATTTATCCCAGAGAATGAAAATTAAAATAAAATCCTATGCATGGATGTTCATAAGCAGCTTTATTCATAATAGTGCCAAATTGGAAACAGCACAGATATCCTTCAGTGGGTGAATGATTGTGCATTGAATGAACTATTGTGCATTCATACCATGGAATATTATTTAGTAATAAAAGGGAAGTAATTGTTGATGTATGTAACAACTTGGATGAATGTCCAGGAAATTATTCTGAGTGAAAAAGACCAACCCTGAAAGGTTCATAGTATGATTCTATTTATGTAACATACTTGAAATGACAAAATTATAGAAATTCAAAACTAATTGATGGGTACCAGGGGTCAGGGATTGGTGCAGGGGCAGGAGGTGGTGTGGCTGTGGAAAGGTAATAGGAGGCATCCTGGGGATAGAATTGTTCTGTGTTTTGACTGGATCAGTGTCAGTATCCTGGTTGTGACTTCCCACTACAGTTTTACAAGATGTTACAATTGAGGAACTGGGTGAAAGATACAAGGGCTCTATTATTTCTATATGTGAATTTATTATTATTATTATCTCAAAATAAAAAGTTTATTTAAATACAAAGTTTGCTGTTAAGTATTTTAAACACTGTGCTGCTACCAGGGATCTTAGCATGGCAAAGGAAGCACACAGAAGCATTCCTATTATTCATAAGTTTTGGTTTGTGGTTTGCTTTGTGTTTTGTGTGGGGTTTTTTTTTTTTTT